>NW_008675134.1:56169-63236 GCF_000695815.1 Acanthisitta chloris
TAGCTGAAAATTATTCGTTTAGCACAACTGTCCTATATGCAGAATACATGTTGACGTGCCAGACCAATAGTGTAGCTCTGACTGCCTTTCTTACCATCTGTAGCTACTCCACTAGAAGTCTAACTCCACTTAGGAGTCTAACTGTAGTCTAACTATTTTCCCCAACTATGTATCTGAGGCCATGCATGAACACAGGTTAGACACAGAAACTGTACAGGAAAACATCCTTCATGAATCTTTTTGGAAGGGTAGGGAGGCAAATTCAAGAACCCTGCTTTTCAGTAGAATTCTACAGAATATTTGTGTTGTTTAATATTTGTTGCTATTTAAATGATTAATTTTCCCAAAATGTTGTGAGATTTATACAAAGAAAAACTTTACTAGTACTAAATAAAAAACCATAGGAAATCCCTTAATCTCATGCCATGATAAGAGAGCTACTTGCTTGTTGACCTCCATAGTCTTTTTCCTTTCTCAGCCACCAATGTGATCATCAGTGATTTTGAATCTTCTTCCTAATCACTGTTGACTATATTGAGTAATACTGGACCAGATGCCAATTATTCTACTAGAAAACCTCCTAACCCTACTAGAAACTCGTTCCTTTGACAACAGATCCACACTGACAGTTATGTTTTTGGAACTTGTCACTTAGGCTCTTGTTAATCCATTTAAGATGTAGTCTGTTGCTGCACTAATTTTTAAATCAGCATGTTGTGTATTAATGTGTCAAAATTCCTTTTAAAAGTGTAAATATATTATTTATCTTTCACTGCCTAATGTCATAAAAGAATTATATGAAGTGTGTTTAATAAGGGCTACAAGGATTCTTTCTCCAAAGCCATAATGATTGACACTAATTATACTTCTAGCTTTTTATTGTCTATCAATTAAAATCTGTATTAATAATTACATACTTTTTCTTGGAAGGTTGCTAGGTTTCACAAGGTAGGATTTATCTGGCTTTTGAAATATTGGGATGTGTTGTGGTTTAACCCCAGCCAGCAGCCAAGGACCACTCAACTGCTTGCTCAGTCCCCCACCAGCAGGATGGGGGAGAGAATCAAAAGGGTAAAAGCTAGAAAGCTCATGGGTTGAGATAAAGACAGTTTAATCATGAAAGCAAAAGCTGCACATGCAAACAAAGCAAAACAAGGAATTAATGCACTGCTTCCCACGAGCAGGCAGGTGTTCAGCCATCCCTATGAAACTGTCTTTATCTCAATTCATGAGTTTTCTAGCTTTTACCCTTCCGGTTCTCTCCCCCATCCTGCTGGTGGGGGAGTGACTGAGTGGCTGTATGGGGCTTGGTGCTTGGTTTAGGTTAAACCATGACAGGATGGCATCCATAATCTTCTGAAAATTCCACATGTAGCAGCAATTGAATAAGAGTATTACCAGGTCAAATGTATCTTTTGCTATGTCTCCCAAATGAAAACTTGCTGGGCATTCTGCTTACAAAATACTAATAAGATACATTTTAACATTCATTTTAAATAACAACTGTGGTTATCTCATAGTTAATTGCCACAGAAACTCTGATAATTAACTTTTAAGTGTCTAATGCTAAATAGCATGGTGCTTATCCTAAAAAATTACAAAATGGAACACTCTTCTTCTGTGCCATGAGCACATTCTCCCGATTCTCTACAGACTACTTACAAACCTCTGCATTTTTTTTTCAGAGTTAAGAACAGCTTTAGAGCCTCCTTCTACTGCTAATGTAGGAAATCACTGTAGCAAAATTCATCGGTAGATCTCAGGGAAGGTGAAGCTGATCTTACATTAGAAAATGTCAAACCTAATTTTTCCCATTCTCACATCCACATGCTCTGATGTCTGTGTCTCAGTGGCTTGTTCAGGATCATTTGTGTTCGCCAAAGGGGGCCAAGAGATGCTGCCAGTCCAGTGTTCACTGTGTCTCTGGTGTTCATCTTGGCTAGTGATGACAAACAGATTTTTGATTTACCTTCTATACTCTTCTGGAATGGATGCAGTTTTGAATATTTTGCCTAATTCCTCATAAATATTAGGCAAAATTCCTGACTTTCACAGTAGTGTCGCTTATCTTATCTGCATGTTCTATAAATACTGTCATCTACTTCATTCCCTTAACACTTAACTATAGGTGAGTTTTTCTACCCCTCCATTTGAACAAAGTTACTTACATGGTGCTCTGTAGCAGTTAACGGATACATTCCCTTGTAACTTTTTTCTGCTCTGTCTACTGGTGCTTTTAGACAAGCATACATGGTCACATATATAGACACACACTTCCATTTATATGTAATTTTTACCACTGTTCTGTTTCAAATTTTTACACTAAACCTAGCCTTTTTACCACCTATTTCCTAGAAATTCTCTTCTTTCTATCCTAATTCCTGGGAAATGCGTTTTTCCTAGTGTCTTTGGATTTCTGTATCTCTTTGTTACACTTCATGATTTATAATTTACAATGGTTGCTCCTACTCTTTGTCTTTCCTTTTTGCTTTTTTTTTATAAATTTAATTGATACATTCATTTTACATCTGAAGTAGAAGGAGTTATAACACACTGGTATACTATTTCTGAATTATAAAATGTGTCTTCTGGACATCTCACAAATTCTTGCTAAAGAACTTTAAAATTGCTTTCACAATTGGCTGTCTGTATTTATTCTTCCTAATCAATTATCTCTCATAATTTTCTCCAGGTCTGAAAAATTCATTCTTTTGAAGTACTAAGTATATATATTACTGTCCTCTGTTTTCCCATAATGAATGTAATTAGATCCTCCAATTTGTCCATCTTTATTCAACATAATGAGGCTCAAAATAGAATTACCTTATGCTAGGTTCAATACCTTTTGTGTTAGATAATTATCATCCATCATTTTTAGAACCTTCAATGTTTCAGTACATGCTGCATACAATGTCCAACATAGGTCTTTAAAACTGAAATCACCAAGAACAATGCAATTTTTCTTTCCAGACATTAGCTCTAACACAGATAATCACCTCTCTAACAGAAAGTGTCACCCTCATTTCTTCTGCCTATTCTTTTTTTGGTAAACATGCTTTATCTAATAATTTTTACATTCCAGGTGCATAGATCATCCCACCATGTATTTGCCATATCAGTAATATCCTCTTCCTTCTCAGCAGTAAGAATTTCCAGTTCCCTAACTGGCTACCCAAACTCTTGGGATTGCTCTACAGGTGTCAGGAAAAGAATTCATCTACTTTCCCACTCGCTTTGCAGTTTGTTCACAGCTCAGCTGAGTTTGAATTCAAAAATACTACAAGCTGTTCTGTGGCAAACTTCAAATATTGTCTATGGCCTGTATGACCTTAGCAGCAGATCCATCGCCTTTAATGTCAGTGAAAAATCTTTCTTTAACTTCAGGGATGGTTGAATTAGACCCCAGCAATCTTGTTTTTCCTGATTTTTTTTTTCTTTCTCCCTGCTAATGCCAGTCTGTTTCAGCTGTAGGGATGACAATGAATAAGGTGTTTATTCTGTGATTAATGCCTGCAATCACCTTATAATACTGACAGAAACTTTAGAAGTGTTTACCTGTCAATCCTTCAGGTCCCATAAGCAGATGATAAGACAGATAGACTGCTCAGGAGATATTGTGATAAGATAAGCAAGTAAAGAAGCTGCATGGTCTGCACTGCAAAATGTATGTGTCCATTTGACTGACAGAAGCCACAGATTTTGTTTTCCTTTTAGTGGCCAGATTAGTTTTAAGAATCTCCTAAAGATTAGGAGAGAGCAGAGGAAAGAAAATGTCTAAAAAAAAAAGTAAAAATTTCTGCTATTGAGTGTGACAGCTGATCCTGTTGGCTTTGCTGTTGGTTTAAATATTTGTTCCAAAACCGAAATAATATGCTTGATGCTTAATTCTGCATGGTTTGATGGAAAATATTCATTTGCATAAATCCAGAGCTGTCTGCGAGAATGCACTGAATCGCACAAAGAATATCTCCCAAGCAAATTACCTTTTAAGAAAACATTATTTTTCTAGGTCCCTAAGGAGAAAGCAGGCTTTCATAATAGAGTAAGGGCTTTTATTATGTTATGTAGCAGAGAGGAAAAAGAGGTGGAAAAAGTAAGGCAGTTAAAACTAAAACAAACATTATTCTCATCACTACCTAGTGGTGAGCAACGTGGGCTCCCAGGCTGCTTACCTATTTCTCTCACCATGGCTGGTCATGGATTCTCAGGTTTTCATCTGAAGGCAAGCAAGTACTCAAAACATCCCATACAGCAACATACGAGTGTGTTCCCATGAAAATATGGTCAAAAGAGCTTGAGGAGAGGCAGAGGGGAGGACTTTGGGAGACTAGAAGCAAAGCAAAGCAAAGCAGTGGGGAGCCATATAACTATTTGAGTGTGCGATAACATAACAAAAGGGAGAGTTAGAGTGCATGGCAAGTTCAGACTCAGGCTGGGAGAAAGCATTTGGCTTGTTAGGAGTTTTTTTTGAAGGTCGCCTATATGGGACAAGCCACACTTGTTGTCACTTTTAACAAGTAAGGCTGAAGAGGAAATGGAAGAAAACAACTCCATACTACAAAGAACTTTGCATTGGAAAAAACCTTATGCACTACTGAGAGTTGAGAAAAGAAGCCAGGTCACATCTTCTAGAGGCTAAGTTATATTTTCTGAACACAGACATAGAATTTGTTGTGAGTTTATGCAGGATAAAAGGTGACTGAATCCTCCCCTGGCTAAGATTATCCTGTTCTTTCCTCAGCACAGGCCTAACCACCAGTTTTAGATGGACTCTTACTCAAGATATAATGACTCCTAAAGTTTGGTGTGTAAAGGAGAACTTTGTCTTAGAGCACTGCCTAAAAAAAATATAAATAAAAGTCTGGATGAAAGACATAAATAGTGGTATACTATTATGTTTTGTCTCCAGGAATCACTAAACTGATACAGAGTATCATATTATATTCTTCTGGAATACATGAGAAAAGATGCTGTCTTACAATTAGGCTGGATATAGACAACAAATTCCTACTGCATTTCTGTTCTTAATCTCAGTTAAATTCAGGGGCACCCCTGGAGGCTTCTGCCTTTAGGATAAAAGAAGCAGCAACTGATTTTACTGCCTGATAATTCTCATGCACAGATACAGATAAAGTTGAGATTGTAAATGAATTCCCATAATGGAGGTGTCTCTCTCCTATAATGACATAAAAGATCACATCTTTCTTGAAGTTCAACAAGGTAGAATAATTCCCCTAATTTAAAGCAGTTAAACAAACATCCTCAAATGTGCATAGTTAATAATAAGGAGAAAAAATAAAGATCAGAAAAGAAACATGACTGGGTTTTATGGCTCTGAGCACTCATCATAAAAGCAAAGTTAGGTAAGTTCTCCTTTTTTGAAACAATATCATTTTGAATACAGTTATGCATTGTGAAACCAGGCATATGGCTTATAAAATGCATGCTGAAAGTGTCTTTTTAGTGTCTTTAGATGTAAAATACTTGAAGTAACACTAGTTGAGGGGATATTCCTCATTGTGTTTGTACAGACTGACAGTGGTTCTCAGCATCTACTGGCCAATGAACAAAAGTACTGGAGTTATAAAATAAGCAATATTCCTTTCTTGTGCTTTTTTTTTCTTTTTTTTTCCTTTTAAAAAGTTTGTTTGATTTGTCTTCTTTACTATATTGTTTGTAATTTTAATTTATTTTCTTGGTCTGCATTTGCACTGGAAAGACTTGAAAACAAAATCCTGGAAACAGTAGCTGAGGGAACAAACTGGGGACCTTGATTATTCTTGACCTTTGACAGAGACCTCAGGTTTAATCTTAACTTTTAGGCACAAAAAAATCTGTATAGATTGAGATAAAAACACTTCTTTCATTATTAAAACAAATTTAGCTAAGTAATTGCTGCAAAAATTTGTATATTTAAAAAAAGAGTATTATTTCTTTTTCTTAACCTGACTCATTCTGATCATGCAGGGAAAACTCAGCTCTGTTGGATCTCACTTTTGTTCATACTTTGGTGTTGAGAGCTGTAGCGATTTAATATTTAAGAAATTTATTTCAAGACTGCATTTAGTTTCTGTTCCTTTCTCCTAAATAATTTTCATTTCTCATATTCAAATTCTTAGGCAAAATAAAAATTTCTTAATGAAGTGAAATTAATGGATTTTAGGTAAAAACTCAGTGGCTATAGTTAAGTTACTAAAGTTGCTATTTTTCTTACTCCTTTGGTACCCAAGGAAATGATCACTTCTTAGCACCTATGAATTGGGTGAATCTCACCCAACTTCTGTCTTAAACAGACATTCAATGAATGAGTACACACAGTAGCAGAGAAGACACAGTACAAATCCACCTTGCTTTGAGGCACCCTTATTAGGAGCAGGATCACTAACTTCTGCTGTCTAAATACAGCAAAAAGTAAAGCTAATCTGGTAATTCTGAAAAGGATGGATAGAAATAAGGATCACCAGAGGACTAGTCATTCCAACAGTGTAGGACACTTGCTTTAGGATTTGTGAATCTCCATCAGAGATGTCTATCTCTGGCTATGTTGTCTGTAGAGTCAGGTCAATTCCTTTGCAATGGTCATGAAACTGTGAGGTGCCTTGGAAGAGAAAAGGAAGAGGAAGAAGTTGGATGATTTGGGAACATGACTACACCAGAGGAAGCAGAAACGGAGAAAAGATATCAGGTAAACTAGAGAACACTAGAATGTAAGGTTATGAAGTATATTAAGTAGAGATGAGGGCTGGGAGAATATGATGGGCAAGAGGCTGTGAAGAAAAATGACTGGATATGAGAAATACCTAACTATAGGCATAAGAAAGGACAAAGTAGAAAGCTGATTATCCTCTCTGATTAGGCAAGGAAACTTTCAGGGATGGAATAGCAGCTACTCACAACTTAGGAGAGAGCAAAGACTCTCTGAAATCTATCCAAGCAGCAAATGGAAGCCTACAGTTTTGTGCAGGTATTTTATTTTTAACTTGAGATGACAACAACAAAAAGCAGAAAAGAAAGAGCTCTGAGAGCAGGTGGCTTTCCAGCAAAAGTGAAAAAATCAGCAGGCAAGT
>NW_008675134.1:63280-84397 GCF_000695815.1 Acanthisitta chloris
TAAAGCTTAGAAGAAGATTTTCAAGTCCCTTAAGGGAAGGTGGCTGAGGAGATGTCATTTGGAGTTGCAGAAATCATGTATATAGTGAGACAAGAGAATGGCTTCAAAATGTAGTGGGTTAGAAGAAACCTCAACACCAACCTCTAAAGTGACACAAACAGCAAAATGAGAGAATTAACAGTCATTATAAGAGAATAAAATAAGACAACTTATATAAAAAAAAGAAACATCTTTCTTACAAAAAATAAGATATATTACATCTATATTACATATAAATCTTATTCTCATATTCATATTTTTTCAAGCTTCAGTAGAACAATCAATAATTTTTGAAATACCCAGATTTAGTTTGAAATATTCAAAGGAGAGTGGATTTTAAAACTGAGAAAAAAAAGGTTCTCTACTTATCAGGGAGGAGCTAACCTGAATCAAACATGTTTCTGGAGGGGAAATAGCAATAAAAACCTGTCACAGTGGGAAATACCCACATACAATAAAGGCAAAGGCTGAAGCTACCATTGTTACTGACAACATAAAACAACAAAAAATATTTGTTCTAGGAATCTACGAAACATAATCTATTGGTGCTGTTATTTATGTCAATTCAAGAAACAGACTGAGAGAAATTGAAATGGATAGAGGAGTATGTGTGTATGAGCTGAAGTGAACGTTTCCTCACTTTGACTCAAATGTTTATAATTTTGAGAAGTAAATATTAAATTTCATTTTTTTTGTCAGCTATTTAGTAACACAGTATTGCACATATGGCAAAACTAGTGCCACTGGCCAAGAATACAGAGAAACTGCCTTTCAAAAAACATGGTGTGTGGGGGGAGAAAGGAGAATACATGCAAATAGAAGGCAATTTCTTTTACGTAGCTTTAGGGGTAAAATGTTTTAGACAGTTTACTCTGCTAAAACTGGGTTACAATATATCATCTTCAGTACTGTGTATAATCAGTGTTTGGGCTTTTTATTTTCTCAAATAGCTCCATTTGTTCATTCAGACAGAGCTTGTACCATTTCAGTGAATCTCCTGCTGTCAGGAATTACACACACTGAAGTAAACAGTAGATTTACCATACATGGATTGTGTGGAAGAAGCTTTACCATATGGAAAGTCTGGTAGATAAACATTACTATTTCTGATTCTACCAGTACATTATAATAATTCAGATGTCCTTTACTTTCAGCCTTAAATTCTCATACATACCTGGAAATGCTGAGCTTGTCCACTTTTATTCCTTGGTAAACCCTAAAGCTCACTGTTTCATTTCATAATACAATGAGCTCCTTTCTCAAAATTTGCTAATGAAAGTGATGGGATTTAACAAAACCAGGAAAGGAATAGTAGCTGGCAAAATCTTTTACTTTCTGCTACCTGTCACTCTGTTCTTGATGTCTTGGGAGGAACGTTATCCTGGGAGGAGTTATCTGTGTAAATATGGTTTATTAAAGAAAATTCACTGAGGAGAAAATTCATAAGTTTAAGAATAGGGACAGAAAGAACATTTTAAAGAAGAATGTTTTCCAGTACTGATAGCTGGTCATTGGCATGTGCTATAGATATGAATAGTAGATATGAATCAGTGCAAAAATTATCTCAGTCACAGAAAGCTAGTAAATAATTATAATAAGTAGTTTGGACTTTGTTTTGAAATGTAGCTGTCAAACAAAGGATTGCAACAATGAAGTAGCCAAATATAACAAATGCAGAAATTCAAAGCTGCCTAATAACAATGTATTTAAATACCATGTGACCTGCCATGAATTTTAAAAAAAAAAGGAAAAATTACACCATCTGGTTTAATCCAACTTGTTAAAAATGCTCTCACGGATTGAGGACACCAAGAAGTATGGTAGATTAATTTGATTTTATTTTAGTGTGAAAGTACATCAGCTATTCCCTTCACCTGAGGGAGCCAGAGATCCTTGTTCTGCAACAAGTTGCAGTGCATTGGGTTCTCCCATGAAATAAAATGATCATTGCTTTCAAGCTGCTCACAGTTATTTGAGCCTTTGTTTTTGGTAATATTTACTGTTTCAAAGGGTATAATTTTCATAATGCCACTACCTATTTATCATGGTTCTATCATTTTCTTTCTTGAGCATCAGGATTTTTAAGATGGAATGCCCATTTTAATGGCTGAATATTTAAAGGTACCCTTATCACATTTCTTTGCTGATTTATCTTGTGATTAGCCCCTACAATGAGTCTCAATAGCAAGAAAAATCCATTCTATATAGAGAATAGAGAGGAAATGGAGTCAAATGTCAAGCTGATTTATCACAGGCTACATTTAAAGAATCATTGTTTTGTAAAGAGTTTCTGTAAAATAGAAAACGTTTTGAGACTTACATTCAAAATTGTTTTCATTATTGGAGCACCTGGAAGTCCTTGAATGGAATCCCATTGTGTAAAGCACTGAGCAAACAAAGTACAAAGAGATGGTCTCTTCTCCAAAGAATTTAAAATCTAGGGGCAAGATAACAGGAAACAAATAGAGGCAGACAGGGGAGTCAGGGAAATCTTGAATCAATACCAGAAACTCTGAGTCAAAAGAGAAAATGGTGGATTCTATGCAGCTTATAACTGTGTGATTTTCATCAAAAGGACATTTTTAAGATGATCAGAGGAATATCTTCATAAAAGTTCATAGGAATGCTTGCTTAAATATTGAACAAATTGACAATTTTAATTGTAACTGGAAGAAGTGAGATCTGAGTCAATAGATGCAGGAAGAAAAATGGTAGATTAATATAGAAGAGATGAGAAGCTTACATTTGATTTAATGACAGAAGAGGTGCTTGCAGGAGCTGGTGGTGTCATGAGGTATGGAACTCCATCAGCTTTCCAGGTGGGTATGCATTGGGTGAGCTTGGCAAGGTCAGGGGGAAGTGTGTTACTGTGACACAGATAGGGAATTATTAGAGCTCAGATCAGAGTTTTAGCCTTGTGGATTGGTAAATCAGACTAGCTATTAGTGAGGTTTTATAGTAAAAATAAGCAGGAGCTGGAGTGTGAGGATTTAGAAAGAGGTCTGACTGAAAGATTATGCCAGATGTTAGGCCTGCATGGCAGCAAGGGCAAGGACTTACACAGTGAAATAATGACTGGTGAAGTGAAGGAATGTTGGTGTGGGCAGGCACTGGATGGAAGGCAAGAACCTCTGTTTAGCTTCTTTGACTGACTGCTGAACAGACAGACCAATATTTTATGTGGGCAGCAGTGGGATGCAAATAAGATGTGAACTTAAACTGCCCCAGGAAAACACTCTGTTGCAGTCTCACAGTCCCACAGGTAGTGGAGGATGTGGCATTTATCAGCTGTATCTGCAGGAGCCTCAAGAGCCTGAGTCTGCTGCAAGTGATGACCTCAGGGAGGAAGGCACAAGGCAGATGTACAGGAGAGATTGCCAACATTTGTGTTGTGCCTGGTTATGGACAGCAGTACAGAGCAGAGGAACCTGGTCATGACTCTATGTATTCATATAAGGCTTTTCCTTATAAAAAATATTTGCAGTGAAAAATGCAAATAGAGTAGTGTGTGTGTACTTCTAAGTTATCTACCTACCAATGCAACCCCCTTTTTTGGCATTAACACCCCCAGAGCAGGCCATCTCCTGGATGCTTTGAAGATTTCTTAAGGATGAAATATAAAAAAAAGAGGTCTGAGAGCTGGAGGCACAATGTTCAGGTTTCTGAGGTTCTCACATGTACCATTTATTTTGTATGTGTTATGGGAGAAATGCAAATGGCCACGCCCTTTTTGCAAATATATGTAAATGTACATGGAAGTCACACCTCTGTCACTTGAGTCTGTCTATTAAGCCCTAGCAACACTGTTGATAGTGGCTGGCCTTTGAAGAAGGGCAGGGTTTAAAGCTCTTGGGTGGAGATGTACTTAAGGTGTCTGATATAAAACTGTTGAAATACTGACAGACTTCTCCAAGATAACCATACAAGGTGTTCTGTCAGTGTTGGAGGCAGGTCCATGCTCTGCACCTTGCAGGTACAGGAGCAGGAAGTTGGACCCAATGATCCTTATGAATCCCTTTCATCATAAATCTTTGACTCTCTAATTCCATGTCATCACTAAGGGGGTCTGTTGGCAGGCTGAATTTGGCAACATTTAATGCAAAAGTTTGTGTTATTACTAGCTAGAAAGGACTACTGCAAGGAGAAGATTTGTGCTTACTTGCCAGACTACTGTATTCTTACTTGCTAGTTCATTTGTCCTGTTACATGCGCAAAATTTCAGCTATCAGCTACTTCATGTAGAACTATAGACTTGCATTTATAAAATAGCTCTTCTAAAAGATTAATAGTAGTGGTTTTTCCAGATTAAACAATTTTCAAGCTTATATGACAACAGAACAATCAACAAGAAATCCTCACTTACAAGAAACAGACACTTGCAAATTCTTCAAGATTTTCTTGACCAGACTGTGACAAACTAAGCACCAGTCCCAGGATAAGTATACTATACATTGCAGTGACTTAGCTAGGAATGAATTCTAGATAATATGGTGGCTTTGAAATTTGGATGCTTAAATATTCAGATTCAAAAGTACCAGGCAAGAAGATTTCCAGCTAAAGTTGTTGGAATGATAGATAACTGACATTGCTAAAAATCAAGTGTTAAATAAATACGTTCTTGAAATGTAAGGTTATAATTTGAGTTTTTGAACAGAATTATTCATGTTTCTTTAGGCCCACCAACACTTCTGGCTACTGTTATCAAAAGGATATAATATTAGACAGCTGTGTCAGTAGAACTCATATAAAAATCAGTTAAAGATATAAAATAAGGTATTGGTTAAGAATAAATATTTTAAGATATATCTATCCTATGTTCAGTGTAATCAAGATATTCATATTTAAGGCTGAGGTGTCATATTAATTCCATTATACTTTAGAATGTTTCCTTCTCATCTCACATAGTTACCTCATATGATAATTTGCTTTAAACATATAAACACAATAAATTATACAATAAATATAATTATCTAATAAAGTACGTCAGTTACAGCCAAACTGCTATGGCTATTAGTCATTTATGATGAAGACACAGAGAGACACCTCATGTAACTCTTTTGCACCTCATCTGTTAAGAAATGCAATTTTGAGCCCATTGTGTGAGCAAACATAACCTTAGGACTGCTCTAAGTTCTAAAGAGTTTTTAATTTGTCATTTGAACACCTAGAATGCTGCAAGAATTGCAATATTTTGATCTGTTACTTGTGTTACTTTTTTCTGGGATTCATTAAGAGCTAGTATGGTGCTTTCTGAGCAAATTGTCCATGTGTTGGGACTATCTGTATGTCCAAGGAATGATTTTGTGGGGCAATTATATTATATCTCAGTTTCTACTTCACAGCAAATCTGACACAGAAGGGCTATGGAAAACTGATTTGTGACTCCAAACATTTCCATAATAGTTACAGTAGAATATGTTGATGTAAATCCATTCAGTGCTCCCTCCATATGTTCATTACCCAGATAATGTGACAAACAACACCAAATTCAAAACCTACAAACCAGCAACTTAAATCCCATGAGAAGAATTCAAATACTTCCAGGAGCAATATTCAAATACTTCCAGGCCACCTCTCTATGGTTAGGAGTTCTGGCTTCATAATTCTTTTAGTGTTTGCAGGTGATCAAGCAAGGAAAAAGCAAACCAATATAGAGCATTGTCTCATGAGATTTATGGGAATGGCAGTTAGTTAACTCAAAATCAGTCTGCTGCACAGTGCTTCCATGTCAAATAAAGAGACTTCTGTGACGTAGATATCATTTCTTTGTTGCAGGATAACACATTTTTGATGAAAAGCTTTTGTGATAGAAGGTAGACTTGGGAATAGAGAAGATATATATCCTGCATATACTAAAGAAATCTACTGCAGGGTCTGAGCTTAGATAAAACGCTACACAAAGTAGTGATATATGTCTGGATTTTTTTCCCCCTCAAGAGGAAATCCAAAGAGAAAATCAGGGCACAAATATTAGTTACAGAGTCTTCTTCCCTAAAATGCATATTTTATCAATTGCATTGTGTAATGGTGACATTCTACCTAGGAAAAACAAATCTGAAATTAGATGGGTCTCACCAGGCTTTTTCAGGGTCTCCAGTGGTGGCTGTATGGGTTTGTGGTTGCAAATCTATGAAAAATAAATTTGGCCAATACTGCAGGCACATTTCAGCTAAAATCATATTACTAGGAATTTTTATGTGCATCACAGTAGTCCCACTGTCTTGGAATTTTACTTTGTGCTGTCATTTTTAAATGCTCCATTTGGAAACAAATTACTTGCTGGTCCTAGATTAGATATCAGCATCAAGCATCTCTCTTTAATTCTCAGTAGCACATTTTGATATGAAATGCAGAAGTTTGTTTCCCTCAGATGTCTATAACTAAATTTGGAGTATGACTTTAGCTTAGATATATATGACTGTAGCTTTGTATAATGTATCATTCAAGGAAGTTACTGTTTGTGCTCAAGAAAGGATTGACCCTTGTTCTCATGTTTGGAAAATAAATACTTAAGGTCAAGTGCTGCAGTTAAAATCCAAGTGGTTATTTAGTTAAACGTGTGACTAAATTATTTAAGGTTGAGGATGAGATGATTTATATTGCTATACATCTAATGATCCTCTTTCTAAGCACACAAGCATGTACATATTTATATTTAGAAAGTGTTTAAATCTGGTGTCAGTAAAGCTTAATGTGAGGGGTGTTTGGATGCCGTAAAAAGATGTTTGCCTTTATACCTTTAGGGGCATGTCTACAAATTCCATTTCTCAGCATTGCTGTATTTTCCAATTACGTGTTTGGGAGTTGCAGATACTTAGCATGAATTTTAAAGATTCAGTCTATATTAGGGAGATGAAGGCAGGTAATTCAGAGAAAACATTGTAGGAAAATAAGTATTAATTATGAGATATTCTCAAGTGAATCTTTTAGAGTTACATAAATTAAAATGAGATCAATTGGAACCCAGTATGGAAATATCATAGAATCATAGAATTTTAGAGGTTGGAATGGACCTTACAGATCATCTAGTCCCAACCCCCACTGCCATGGGCAGTGACACATCCCTACTAGACCAGGTTGCTCATAAATATGTCTGTAATGGCACATAGTGATTCAGTCTTAAAAATGATGATTATTGAAGTGTTGAGTCATTCCTAAACTAATGAACAAAATACAGAATATAAATATAATGAACGTATTTATGATTACTACTGCATCAATTAGTAATTTATTATTGACAAATTAAAAAACTGTTATTAATAATATTAATTGTATTATTGTTGTTCCTTGAATCGCTCACAATAGACAAGCACACTA
This sequence comes from Acanthisitta chloris, assembly GCF_000695815.1. NCBI lineage: Eukaryota > Metazoa > Chordata > Aves > Passeriformes > Acanthisittidae > Acanthisitta > Acanthisitta chloris. The sequence goes on from NW_008675134.1 coordinate 70,637, forward strand.
TTGTGTTATTCTGATCACGGAACAAGAAAAACTGTCTCTGCTGTAGGTATTTCTAGTCTTTGTACAACCTAATATTTTGCAAAAGGCAGGACACAAAAGATAGAAACATTAGGTATCAGATGCATTGAATCAAACAGCACATTCAGTATGATTTCACTGAATAACAGAATCATTTAGGCTGGAAAAGACCTCTAAGATCACTGAGTCCAACCTTTGACTGATCACCACCGTGTCAACTAGATCATAGCACTAAGTGTCATGTTCAGGCATTTCTTGAACTCCTCCAGGGGCACTGACTCCCCCACCTCCCTGGGCAGTCCATTCTGATGCTTAGCAACCCTTTCTGGGAAGAAATAATACCTGATGTCTGACCTGAACCTCCCCTGGCACAGCTTGATGTTATGGCCTCTGGCTCTGCCACTTGTTACCTGGGAGAAGAGGCCAACTCTCACCTTGCTGCAACCTCATTTCAGGTAGTTGTAGAGATCAGTAAGGTCTCACCTGAACCTCCTTTTCTCCAGGCTACCTCAGCTCCCTCTTCACCTATTCATATGACTTACTCTCTAGATTCTTCACCAGCTCCATTGCCCTTTTCTGGACTCGCTCCAGTGCCTCAATGTCTTTCTTGTAGTGAGGGGCCCAAAACCGAGCACAGTACTCGACGTGCAGCCTTACCAGTGCCAAGTACAAGTACAAGTTCTGCTGGCTGCATTTTCTGATACAAGCCAGGATGTCATTGGCCTTCTTGGCCACCTGGGCACACTGCTGGCTCATGTTTAGCCACTGTCGACCAGCACACCCATGTCCTTTTCCAGGGCCAATTTTCAGCCAGTTTTGATACATCGTGTTTTACCAAACATCCAGGGGAAATTGGTACAATTATATTAGACTGTATTTTAAAGACTGCACAAGTATCATAATACTGAAAGCTATTTGGAACTTCCTGGTAAAGTGGCTTTTTTTCACTGTTAAACTTGTTTGTGCTCCTGAGACCTGAGTGGAGACTGACTCACAATGGTATAAATTACAGTTATTCTGAGATGAACATTATTTCACTTCTTGCCATTATTTCAGTTCTTCCCTTTCTCTCTCTTGGTTTTTCTCCATTCTGTGTTCTCTTGTGCCCCATCATGATACTATAGACTGAATGCCTTTTTCTTTTACTTTGACTCTATTTTTCTTGCACAAATATTCTCCATACTGTTTGCAAAAATCCTACTACATGTGGCTGGCAAATAAAAAGATTTTATTGCCCTTTTGTTCAGCTATGAAATGCTGTACCATTAGAATTTAACTACCTTCTTCCTTGTGACTGTTGCTTTGCTTATCTATTCAGCACTCCTGTACAAGTCAATACAAACATTTTTTGCCTTTTACCACTGCATACAAACGAATGCAACTTGCATCACTCTGCCAGATGATGCTGTACATTTTCCCTTTTGAATTAACTCAGCTTTATGGACTCTTTCCTTACCCTGATTAACTGAACACAGGTTTTCATTTGCCTATGCAGTATTGGAATATGAAACATGTTTCCCTAAAAACTTTGAAAGTCTGAAGCAATTGTTTACACATACAGTATCTTCATCAAAAGTGCACATTTTTTTCAGTCCTGGTTAAGAACAAAATAAAAATCTCTTCTTGATTGTTTGAAAATACTTATATGTAAAACATGTAAGAAAACCCTTGTATCTGATTTCAGAGACCAGCGATTTAATTGTTCCCATAATAAATCTGAATTGTGACTTTTAGACTACTTATGTTCACCAGAATAACTGTTTAGAACACTTCAGAATTCTGATGAAATGTTTACCTCTGATTGCCATGCAAAACACTTCTGCCCTTTCCTCTGGGTAGGGCAAAACAACTGTCAGTTTACCATAGATTGCCTTCACCAATCAAGAACGTTTGGACTGTTTTAATCATTCTGTTCACAACTCTCTTTCTCTTGAAAGCTATTCATACAAATTTCTCAACACTGTTATTTTCTACTGACAGATGCCCATTCAATATACGCTCGTCTCTCTGCTCCTGCCTTTCTCCTTCTCTTTCTCTGCTCTCTGCCCTTGTTCCTAAACCAAATGCCTTGCTCCCAATCCCAGGTATCAGGAAACAGAGAAATTACAAATATGTGTACATAGTTTCACATATGTGGTCACATCTGCATGCAGTTTAGCAATGTGTCATTGGGACACTTCGGCAGTACAATTAATGGAACTGCAGGTCCCAGGCTTTGCAATCTTCAGCTTGCCTTAGGAGGAAAGCTCCATACAGCTGTAGCCAACTGCTTTTCTAATGCTGGTTTCTAAAATATTTGACCAAATGAGAACCATAGTATGCAACACTGAGCATGCTGAGAGTTTTGACTAAGACCATAGTTACTCATCTGACTGGATAACTTAGCTTGAATTTATCCTGGCTTTAAATAGGCAACTGCATGTTTGATTGTGTTTTTACAATGTGTTACTCATCTATTTTTTAAAGGAAAGCTATAATATTAATAATTAATAGTAATTGTGTGCACAACAACATTTGGGATGTTTTAGGATATATTTACAGAGGCATCATTCTTTCTGTTTTTCAGAAAGGAAAACAATAGGTGAGAGAATGTGACTTGCCAAAAGGTCATGCAGCAAATTATTGACCAAATTGACTTCCAGTATGAAATCTTTGCTTTGGTGAAATCAAAGGCAAAACTCACAGAGGCAATAATGGGCTTTCATCCTAGGTTCCTGTCCTGACTAGATGCTGCTGAGGGAGACTGAAGATAAAATGTGTTACTAGAATGCAGTTGGAGTATTTCAGGACTTCACACTTTTATGTGCAGCTGAACATTTTCAGACTATGATATGCTACTGTGCCCTATGATTGCATTGGGTCTCATGTGGTGGTGCTCATGTTTGAAAATACAGCAGGGTTAGAAATATGTCCCTTTTCTTCTCCTTTGCAGAGCTGAGGGATGAAATGTATATGTAAAAAAATGTTCATTGGCATAGTCAGACTTGTGTGACACTAGAAAGATTATTTTTCTACAATTAAAGTGAGATAAAAAAAGTGCTTAAGTAACAGTTACTGGGACTAGATTTGTCTGTGGATACTGCTTTCTTCTTACCATGTTAGACAGAAAGTTAGTGGCAATGATAGAATTATGCAAGGAAATGAATCATGAAAGGTGAGAAAAAGATTCTGAAACATTTTGTGCTAAATTTAAGGATTCAGAAAGATACTCAAATTCCACGCAGAATACTGGGACCAAATGCTTTGATCTATTCAACCTAACTATTTTCTTTAACATTGACAAGTATTGTTACAGTTCTTGTGCTTCATTCTTCGATTTATTTCTATTCTACCTTACATGTCAGTAAATTTATGTCTGACGTCAGTCTGGCTCTTACTGTCCTCTTTTTATTAAATGTTTACCTCACACTGCTATCAAACATCTCTGTCACTGAATTCTAATATACTTATTAAAGATAATGTCTGCAATTCCAAAACAGGTGCAATCACCATCTTTTCAATTTCACCTAATTTAAACATTCTTGAAACTTTAGATAACATATGTATGGTTTTTCCCTTTGGAACTTTGTTTTTTCAGTGTACTAATCTTATGCAGAAAGGTTCAAATATGTGAATAAAAGATTCATAGAAACCTTTTAGAATACTGCAAAATGATGGTACAGCTAAGTGGAATAGAGCAGGCTAAGTGATGACCAGGTTTTTCAAATGATGAGTGTAATAAGTGGGGGAGTAAAAGGTTACCTGGATGGCATTTGTTACATTCCATCCTGCTTCCCAGCTGGTGATCAGTTTGACCGGGGCATGTGGCAAGGGAACTGGAGACTTGCATTCTGGATCCTGGCGACAAACATCAAGCTCGAAGTCCAGAGGTCCATCTGGTTCCTCTCTGTTCTCGCTGTGAGCTCTGTTCAATTCATCTCTTCTAGCAAAATTCACATGCTCTTCATCAGTGTCTAGGCAGCTGTCCCACCTCACCATTCCCAAAAAGAGAGATGGTGTTTCCTGAAAGCAGTTGAAAAGAGATGAAAAAGCCTGCTTCAAGTGAGCCATCCTCAACACTAAAAATAAAAATAAAATATTTCATTACAAGTCTTTATTTTTTTCAGCAGTTGTATGTTGTTACTCCTTTTGTTAGGTTAATCTTCATAGTGTAGCTATGATTAATGAAGTTTGTTGTCCTTAGTCCATTTATTTGTGCTGGTTTCAAATGGCAGCTAAAGAAATATCTCCCAGGTGTTCAATATACTGCCCAGAGTAGCATGCAGTGAGATTTAGTAGTCTGCAAGCTGCAATTTACAATTCAAATGGTTTTTGCTTTTGCCCATGGTATCTATGTAGATCAGTCATTCATGAAGCATCTACAGGTGGCTGCGAGAATCTTTTCCTGGAAATTATGCATGTTTCTAATACAAATAGATATTTCTGCCAAAAGGAAAAAAATGCTTCATTAAAAACTAAAGTTGATGGACTGACTGCTAAACAAATGCATGTAAACAAGTACACTTTTCCAGATGTGAGAATTTTCTGCTGTGTTTTAGTGTCTACAGAGGTCAGTAGAACTTAAAAAATATTCTTAAAAGAGCTCAAATTATCAAGAAAAAGAAAAGTAGCTTGTTTGTAACTATATTTAATTCACAGTCACTAGCACCACTTAGGGGAAAGACACAGAGGTATGATTATATGTTTACTGTATAGATGTGAATGATAAATCATGATTATTCACACTGTAAAATCCTAAAAATTGTATTTACCAAAGTATCCTCTTCCTTCCTGACTGGTCCATGGGATTTGAGAAGGAAAGGTAAAGAGAGAGTTGGGTTGCACAGCTGTAGTATTATTTATGTTCATTTTCTTTTGGTATGTCTTGTTCCTGCCCTGCATTCCTCTTCTCTCTTTGTTTCTACAGAGTACTGGTTTTTAACAGCTGTCCTTCTACACTCACAACTGTATAACTGGTACAGCACTGCTGATTACACTGAAAAAGGTGTTCATTTATAAAAGGTCTGAACTGAGGCATGTGAGGGAAATTACAGTCCTTGCTTGCACCAACATGTTCTTCCTGTTGGAAGAAATTTCAGGAATCCTTCAAACAAATGTAGAAGTTTATATTTCTGAAAAAGAAATCAGTGACTTTTTTGACACACACACACACACACACACACACATATATATATATATATATATATATATGAACTGCAGTCTCAGTACTGACTCTCAGGTCTCACCCATTCCCAAAATGAAATACTGTTCATGCAGGCCTTGTCTGTTTTTTCTTATGTGCTCAGGACTAAATAAACATGGAGAAAATCTTCATTTGTTGTTCTGTCTTTTACAATCAGGCACTGAAATTTCTCTTGTTCTCATCACAAAGCTAATATTCTGAAGGTCTACACAATTTATCCATCTGGTCTAAAAAACAAAAATATTTCAGAGACATTACTAGTATGGAATTATGCTCTTGCGCCTACCTTGTTCAAGCCTCATCACTAACACTTGTGTATGCCATATCCACAGGTTTATCACTAGATGTTCTGAGTATTTCTCTTACACATTGTGAAATCTGCTGATGTTGACCTGAACTGAACAAGTGTCTATTGCTTGTCAAAATACCCATTTATTGGTGTTTCTGAAGACCAAAGTGAATGCCACTAGCTATCTCACAAACATCATGATCTTCTGGAGTGACCTGGAAGGTGCTTGAAAATATGACTGGTTTTTACAGTTAATTTTGACCTTAGTTTAGTTCTCCTTTCATGGGAGCCATTCCAAGGAGAAGCTTCAGGAAGTTTCCTGAGGAGAATGCTCTATGATATGAGTATATACTGCTCAAGTTAAGTAAACCTGGTAACCGTATTTATGAAGTTGAAAAATAATATTGGAAATTACATAATTAATTTTCCTAATCTATACAGAAAGGTCTGAGATATACAAATGTAACCATGGAAAGTGGCAAACATTAGTATGTATTTGCAATCTGTTCTGAATAGTTACTTTTGTAGATGTTTACATTCCTGAACAGAACCATTTTGATGTCATTAACTTGATCTAATATGAAAGGTGTAATGTCATGGGACACACAACTAGCATTTTAAAAGCCATTTTTATTAATTCAATACTGATAAGAACCATTTTAACAACCTGAGGGATTGAATTACATCAAATGGAAGTGTTGTTTATTTACAAATGATGTAGTACATGAGAAATTGCATTGTTTGTCTGGTGTTTGCATAATCTTTTTTTTTCTGTTTAAAATAATTTATTGAGACAGCAATCAGTGCTGCTTGCTGGGGGTTTGTCTCTTTGTTTGTTTTCCTTTGTTTTATTTTTATTCTTTATTTCATTTAAGCCTGTTTGATTTTCCTTGTAAATTAGTTAGGATTTCATGCATCTATCTTAATCAAGGGAAGTCTAAGCAAATTTAGGAACAGAGAGATAGCTCTAGATATAGAAAAATTTGACTGTACAGGGTTAAAGAGGAATTGTCCAGTTTTATCCAATGTCCTCTGACAGCACTGGAAAGAATCTCATTTTCAGTTCTCTTATCTGCCAGACACATCACATCTGGAAGTCAGAAAAATTAAATAATAATAAAAATCATTCTATCACAGTTGTACAGAAGAACACCCTTTTTGGTATAAGTCTAGCTTTTGGTATTGCCTGAATGACTTTAAACTAAAATAGAGATTACAGCACAAAGTGAAAGAAGTGCCTGAAACCAAACAGTGTTCTGTTTGACGAGCTTATCCAGAAAATGTATCACAGATTATCCATCCACCTTTTGCCTTGTGTGGGTTAATAGAGACTGATAAGAGAATTTTATTTTTTTGTAGTGAAATAAGGATTTAACTTTTGGTACTATGGATCCCTAACATAAATATTTAGAAGATTTTTTCACACTTGTAAGTGGTGCTTCTTATGAGTGCTCAGGTTTCTTGGCAAAATTAATCTTCTCCAGGTGTTTCTGCCAATTCTACAAATTTGCAAAGCAAACAGAGAAAGCATAGCATATGATGAAATACAGCATTAGTAGTTCATTATATATGTTTGGAAAGGTTCTTCATGTTCACTTACATTTATTTATATGCCCGAGTAAGGTTTTTTTTTCTGTATTGTTGCATGCTCTATGCATATTACTCTGACAACTCTTTATACAGTTATTCAAAATTATATTTAAGCATGCAAATATATATGATTGTAAATGCATGTGTTACTTCAGAAGTACATGAAAGAAAAGGCCCCTCCCCTAAGAAGATAAACTCTAATCCAGACAGAAAAGAATTATTGTGATGTCAATTTAAAACAAAAAGGAAAGAATGCAGTTGCTAGGACTGAACAGATGAGTACTGGAAAGTTTCTTGAAAGAACTTGATCATGAGCCAGAATTTGTAGAGGACAGTTCTTTTAGAGAAAGAGAAGGCACTATTCAAAACACAAGAGACATGGAAGGAATTAAGACAAGACTGGAAAGAGAAAGAAAACTGTAGAAACAAAGATTACAAGAAACATACATTTGCATGGTGTAAGAGAAGATAAGAACAGGCATAGAGACAGAAAGGAAACTGTAAAGATCAAGCATTCAAGGACAGGATGTAATAACTTTGTTACTTGTTTACATCGAATATTACCTAAGACATGCCACAAAAATATCCATATGTAATCAGAACTGTAAATCATTTTCTGAGTTTCTCAGAGTTCCTATATGCTAAGATTCTTTCTATTTCTTGCATAGAAGGAAAGAGAATAATTTCTGGCAATTTTCAGTTAAGGATATTCTGATGGAAAATGAAATGCAATTTGTGAGGATCAGAGAGAATGCCAAGGAAAAAGAAAGATACTTCATCTGGAATGGCTATTTAAACTTACCCCAGAGATGACCCTCAAGGAATATTTGTGCTCCAAATCAAGCTCACAAGAGATGCAAATGCCAGAAGTAGGTACTGATCTTCATTTAGGCCATTTGTATACATGCATTATGATGTAGACCTTAAAAGTATAGAGTTTTATATCTTCCCATTGCCTATTTCACTGAAGAGAAATCATCATTACCTAGGAATAGATTAGCACTATGGAGCTAAGATGGCTGATGATCACAGGAAGAGAAAAGGTAGTCTTGTAGCTAATGGAGAGATGTATTTTCTCTCTGTCTGCAACACCTAAGCTACAGCTTGGTGAGTCACACTATGGTTTTAATATAAGTTAACATTGATGAGACTCCTCTGGGCAGCAGCGAATTTTTTTGAGCTACCCATTTAGGCCTCTTTCATATACCCAGAGGAATAAATCAGATGCTTCTAGAGCATGGTTTGTCTGAGCCTAGGGCTGGCACCTGAAGTAAGTTTGATGCCATAGGTCAGTGGCATAAAATTGGCCATTTTCACCCTCTATGTGCCCAGAATCACTAGCTTAGAGTTCTATACCTATCTGTACTGTAGTCATGTGAAGGCAGGTGAGGTGAACCCCATACTATGTATTTCCTGAATGCTTATTTAAATTAGTGAATAACTGTGGCTGCAATGTGACCCATCTTACTGCTCTCACCAGATACTGATTAAATTTGGCATTCAAAGTCATCAACATTTTTGGCAGTTTTTACTGATAATCTGTGCTTTTGTTCTGACATGTAAATATAGGTAAATGAAAATAATAAACAGTACTGTTAAATGTTATATTAGAAAAATATTCATTCCATTTTTAAAGCAATAAGGGCCATATTTTAAACATAATTTATTTGTAAGCAATTTGCTATCATTGATTCAGAAAGTTAAATGCTCACATTTCTAAAATTGCCACCTTATCACATTATGGATAGTAGGAATTTGATGATTCTGTAAGAATGTGGATTAAAAAGTGATTCTGAATAACTGTCTGCCATGTGGAGACTATCCCTTGAGCATGGGCTAAGAGGGCGGTGCAAACATGTGATTATGTGCTAAATTACGCTTGTAATGATGCATAAAGAAGGTAAATTGAGATTATAATAGCAAATAATAAATAGCATTTACAGCTGTTCAGCCTTGCCTTTTCAGACTTATTTTTAAACAGATACACTGCTCTGTAGAGGTGCACCCATTTCATAGAACTGGAAAGGATCTCAAGTTGTGGGGAATATGCCAAGTGCCTGTCAAACAGCAGATGTAGAAACTGTACCTATACAGTGATTCAGTGGCATAATTCTTTTATTGGGCTGATAAAATAGCACGAATTTAAACTTAAACTGTAGTCACAATGGTAGAAGGTATGTTAACACAGTTTTGTTCCTGTTCTGATGAATTTAAACAACAGTTTTGCAAAAAAATATGCATTTATAGTCCAATTTTTAGATGGCATGGTAAAAGAGCTATCAGTCCAAATATATTGTCCTTTAATCCAGCAACACATACACTAATAGCACACACTAAGACTAATAAACAGTCTGACATGTCTGAAAAAAATCAGCAATGTAGGTAAGTGGACAGTGGGTAGATACTAGCATCCTCCTCCACTTTCTTGTGAAATGAACTGTGAAGACATAAAGATCAAGAGTTTACTGACTGAAATGTAACATCCAGATGAAGCAATCTGCCACTTAAGGGTGAAGGATAGGAAAGCAACAAAGCATATCTACAAACAAGAGGTGAAGTTGATGGCTACAACTCAAGCTGAGACAGTTGTTGAGAAAAAATTTGTCATGATAATGAAGACCAGCAGACAAAAACAATTCGTCATGTAGAACATAAAATTATTATTTCCACTTCCTTAGAAATAACTGAGATGTACAACATGAAAACCATGCTAGATATTTTTGTACATATGTTCCACGGCATGATAGATTTTTCACTTTGCCTTCAGGAAAGAAAATGTGTATCCACCAGAGCTGCAATATTCTGTGTTTATTTGTAGTCTCCCAGGTCCAACTGCATTGCTTCATCACCAAGTTCTGCTCCCTCAGTGCTCATCTACAGCCTCTCTATTCAAGTATTCATTCTTTACAGGAAGTTTCTTCACTTATTGTACGTCTTTATCGTAGGTATTTTCTTCAAGGAATCCTCTACAGGAAGAAACAAGTGTAATTTATATATATGGCATTATTGTCATCTGTCTGCATTTCACTTAGTGTTACGCACAGAAACCATTACTTTTAGGAGTAGTTGCAATTACAGAGAAGATAACGTTCTGATGCTTGAAGTAATTGGGAAACAAAGTATTTTACTCTCATTCTTGGTGAGATACATTTTAGACTTTGAAGGATGATTTGGGATTTTCCTCACAATCTCTTACATTTTATTTTAAGATACAAAGTTCAAGTGTGTAGATAAACAGTGAAACAGTAGTCCCACAACACGGAAATCTATAATTGTAAGTATATATGAAGAAAGAAAAAACTGCAAAACATATTGTTGCCCTTTGCTTTCACAGGTAAACAGATGCTCTGAGGAGCTAAACTTAGTTGTATTTTCTAGCTCAGATTTAATATCAGCACTTCTCCAGAGTAGAATAAGCAGTATGCAGTCATTAAATCAAAATAATTGAAAATTTTACAGGTGGTTAAATCAGAATAATCAGAGAAAACAAAAGAATCAGAAAACAGCTGAATAGACCTCTGCTGTTCCTGACTATAAAAATGCTGTGTAGCTTAGAAATGCATCAAGCTTCATAGGTGGTTTATCTCTTCTGGTTTTCCCTTTTTCCTAACCACCATTCCTTTGGGAAGTGACAGTGTCCAATGCCATGGAGCATTTCTGATTAAACATAAATACCAAATGCACATACACCTTTCAGAGCCCTGAGGCCAGGCCTTCAGAGCTGTACCACTAGTTGCTCTAGCTGATGCTAGGGATTGTCTTGTGACGCATGCCCAAATTTATCCAGCCGACCCATGCTGTTTTAAGTAGCCTTCCAGCTCCCTCTTATACCTCTTCTGCACAAACTAATGCATCTATTAGGTACTACTTGCTGCACCGTAGGTATGGTAGTTACATAGATTTTTGGTTTTGCTAGCACAAGCTCAGTGGGTGACACTCCATAATCAGGAGTTGGTTGCAGACAAAAGGTCTAAGCACCTTTAGCGCAGGAAAGGCTAGCAGATACTTTTACAGACTGAGTTTGCTGGAAGCAAAAGCCTCTAGTACTCACTCTTTTCCAGTGACAATAGGCACCTAAAATTCTTAGACAAATTCCAGGAAGTCCTCAATCATCCCAGGCAATAATAAAGCCCAGAAATAGATGTACAAAGTGTTGTGGCTGGTAGCTGCACCCTGGGCAAAAGGAGGTGAAGTTTAGCTAAATGAATATTACTTCTCTAGCCCTACGATGTCTATTTTTTGAGTGAGTCCTCTGCTTTATACTTTACTGGCGTATATAGTATAAAACATTCAGATAAGTAAATAACTTCACCTGTCAGGAGATTTATTTAAGCTAATTATCACAAGGGAGTTTTGCATTTTCTGCATGAGAGGAATGCCTGAATGTTCTGCTTTTCTTAACACTGTTATGAAAGTTGTAAAGCAGACAATGTTGAGAAACTTCTCTCCCACATTAAGCAACTAAGATAGTTTCTCTTAAGCAGACCATTATTGTTTTCAGAACTATTTCAGAAGATTGATTCATGCATAAAAATGCATTTAGTCAAGGATTTCAGGTTTCAGCAACTCTTCTTAGAAAAGCTTTATAATTTTCTTCTTGAAGAAAGATCTTTAATTACATTGGAGCAATAGAGTGGGATTTATGCATATATTCTAATGATGTACTAGTAAAACTGAAAAGCTCTTCGTTAAAACCACGTGGAGAAAAATCAGACACACGCCAGCACTTCGTTACTGAGAACTTAAGAGGAATTTTGTGGTGGCTTATTATCAGTATTACATAAATAAAAGGGCACTCTACATGTTGCATATGTCCACACAGTCTTTTAGATTAAAAAACAGGCTGATTTTGAGAAAACCGGACCATGCAAATTCACTCGATGAATTAAACCACTAAGTTCTACATAGTGATATTAGCACCTTACTGCCTGTTTAATAGAGAAAGCATAAGAATAAACATGCTATTCCTAAGGAAAATTTCTATGTATACCTCCATGCATAGACATATATGGAGAATACAAGATGAAAGATCAAAGTTCACCCAACCACAACCCAATTAGATCTAAATGGTCATCAAATAGCATGATTAGATCATATAATTGCTCATAAGAATTACATGCTTATAGCGTGATCAGAATATATGGCATGCTTTCTTTTTAAACATGAGACTTTATGCTGAAGGGTTTTTGTCATGTTGTAAACAAGAACAGCTGGTGCACAGGCTGTGTTACAACACACTGTATTAGCAATACAATAGATTTATTGTTACTTCTAAGCGATGTATAAAGAAGTCATTCATATTTTAAAAACAGAGTTACTGAGCACTCCTTGTCAAACTGCAGACCCTCATGAACAATTCCCTTTGACTCACAAGCACATGACTTTTTGCTTCTTAGGGGGCAGTCCATATGATGATAAAATAATTAAGACTCATGAGGGGATTGAGTATGTACAACATCCAGTTGCTGATTCCAAATTCATAGAAGGGAGATGAACAAACTTTGAATCTGAGCAGGGTAGAGAGGGGATAGCAGTAGAACTTAGAAATGAGAATGGAAATAACAGTGTGTCCCTATAGTGTGTCTCTTCCGAAATTCACATATGGCCAACTGCTGCAGCTCTTTCTTGGTTATCAAGATCCTTTATATGATACATCTAACCATAAAAAAAGGATATTGCTGTATATTGTAAGTGAACCTGCTCATTAAATGTAAAGAGAATTGATACAGTGGTTAGATTACAGGGAAGATTTCTTGTGGCTGTGTGTAAAATACCTTGCTCATTATTTTTTAAGTAAAAAAAGCAACCTAAATTATGCATAGCACACATATCACTGCATGATTAAACAACATAAATAATTTCCTATTATTTGCAATGTCTCATTTCTTCCTCTCTCAGTAAGTATTTTCAATGAGAAATATTACTGAAAGTTTTGAGAGTAACTTTGAAGTAGGACCCATATGAATGAGAGACTTCCACTATCACCAGTTCTAGTATTCTCTTATTATGGACAAAGTTCTCATGTAATCTGTTTGTTAAACTGAACAACTGAAGATTTTAAACTTCTAAGGTTTCTTGTCTAAATTATTCCTATGGGAAGAACTACAGAATGACAGAATGGTTGAGGTTGGAGTGGACCTATGGAGGTCATCTGGTCCAACCCCTCCGCTCAAGCAGAACCACCTAGGATTCCTTGGCCAGGATCATGTTCAGATAGCTTCTGACTATCTCCAGCACTGGACACTCCATATCTCCCTGGGCAACCTGTGCCAGTGCTTAGACACTCTCGCAGTTAAAAAGTGTTTCCTGAGGTTCACACAGAACCCTCTGTTTCAGTTTGTGCCTATTGCCTCTGATCCTGTCATTGGGCACCACTGAAAAGGGCCAGGATCATTGCCTTTGCATCATCCCTTCAGGTATTTATATACAGTAATAAGATCCCACTGCATCCTTCTCTTCTCTAGGTTAAGCAGTCCCAGCTTTCCAGGATTGCCCTCACCAGTACTGAGTAAAGGGGAAGGATCACCTCCCTTGACCTACTAGTAATACTTTGTCTAATGCAGCCCAAGACACTGTTAGCTTTTTTCCCCAGGGCACATTTCTAGCTCATATTTGGTATGGTGTCCAGCAGGAGCCCAAGCTGCAAATGGTGGCACCTGGGATTGTTCCTCCCCAGGTGCAG
>NW_008675135.1:0-9923 GCF_000695815.1 Acanthisitta chloris
TGTTGGGGGTTTTTTGGTTGGTTGGTTTTTGTAGCTGATTTCTTCCTAAATTACCAAGAGGGCAGTAAATAAATATGTGTGTATCATTAAGGTTATTAGTCCTGACCAACTGTTCTATATTCTCAAAGCTCACTCAAATGCAGACATAAGGAAAAACACAAAAGATATTAGAGAAATCATGATGTTTTTACATATATAATATAGGAACTATTCATGATATACAAACTATTATTATATAAGTATATGGTTGTCAAGGACTAATGTATGAAAACTATTATATAGTACATAGAAAATGAAGGAAATTATTTTCCTCTGTTCACCATGTCCCTTTTGATCATAAAAGATTTATTTATTTTACATTCACTGGAATTTATCTTCAGATATGGCAACTGCCATTGCATTTGAGGCCTAAAAGGCTATGCTAAGTAGAACAGTGGAAGCAGAACTTTAATGTCATTTTAAGATTTTATAGGAAATCTAGTGCTGTGTTTTTTAACTGACAATCTAGTGAGAAAAATAACCCTTCTCTTAGTCCTCAGTCCAGTGCTTCCATTTCAAATCTGAGTTTCCCATACTGGAAAGCCTTTTTGGACATACTTTAACTGGATGAAAATTGTGATAGAATTTCTTCATGCATGATCAAATTAAGTATGGGGTGGTTCCTCTCAAAAAGTGCATACAAGGTCAAGCCTGGTGGTTACTGACAGAGAGGAGAAGGTTGCTGTGGTCTGTATCCTTAAGAGCTATATAGCCATCCAGATTCTGTCAGTGTTCTGTATTTGTATTAGAGGGGAATGCTAGTGGTACCAAGGAAATCCTAGCCTACTTCTCATACAAACAGCTGCCCCGGAACACTCACAGAGAGGACAAATTCAAAGACAAATGGCTAAACAGGGAACTTATCACGTATCCTAACAGCTAAGAGACAGCACATCATGAACCTGTTGTTTTTCTCTTATGAAGATTTTAAATAGTATTTTTTGAAATAATATAAAGGCCTTTTCTGAATAGGTGTAACATTCCTTATGACAACTTTTCATAGCCTCTTCATATGCAAGTTTGAACAGCTCCAAAAATGTCTTTGATTTGGTAAAGAATGTGCTTGTATAATTTATTTCTTGTGGTGAATCTGGGTAAATCTTGTAGATGCTTTTGGTTTTTCCTTAGTCTTTGATGCAAATGATAAATAAATAGCAGGATTCCAATTGCACAGATTAGATATGGTCTGATATAATAGCATTAACCTAGAAAACAATGTTATTAGCATTACATAATATCAGTATGCCTAAGGAGTATGGCTCCAATCTCCTGTGATTTTTCATTACTAATGGTATTCTAAAATAATTGTGTCTGGTAGAAAATACTTTTCCATTCAGCAAATGTTTCTCTACATTGTCCTAAACGAGCAACTCATAAATAGAACGTCACATCACCATGAACCGTCCGTAACCCGAGTTGCTGTGAGCTGCTTGTTAATGTTACAGTACCTGAAAGAGAATTAAGAGTTTCTGACACGATTCTTCTTTGAGGACTTAAATACCAATTTTTCTCACAGAATGCCATTGGACCCTGTCAGAGACAGTCATTCAGTTCCTTGACCTCTTTGGAGAGTTAAGTCAGAAGATAAATTTCAATGACGCTACCATCTCTATCTTCCTGCCAACATGGAATATCACCTCAGCTCTGAAACTAAACCTTGACTGTGAGAGATTCTGGTGTAATTCCCTTCAGCTACAATATCAACCATGATGCATTTTCTGAGGATGATGTTATAGATCTGCATATCTTTAGATTTCTGAGATCTGTAGATTTCCGAGGAAAATTATATAGATTTACTGTGCTCAATATTCAGTTATGGCTGTAACTTGAATCTTGTGCCCCTCCTTACACTCAAATCACCTGCATACCAGTCAGCTTTCCATAGGTCTTTGAGGAAAAGGAAGCAGGAAAACAGCAGTTGTTTGCTATGCCTGCCCTTGGTCTGTGACTCCCAATCTTAAGGTAACCTTTTGAGATATTTTCATGGTCTAGTTCTCCCTTGCAAGATGGAAAAGATGGAATTATATAGTCTAGACTCACTCCTAATGGAGGTCACCAACTGCCTCTGCATTCTTGAATCTGAACCTTTCCGAGAATGAGAAGGTGGCAATGAAAGCATAGCATTTTATCCCCTATTAGAAAATGCTGTTTGGGATTATAGATCTTAATTTTTATTTCCATATTATGAGCATGAATCACCAAAATATTTAGATTTTTGCCTGAAGTGCTAGTCATACTGTTTTCTTACAACATTCTGAATGTATAAAAGAGAGAAATTTCATGGAAATTAGCAGTAATAACAGATTTATATTAAAAGGATGTACATACAAACAAGAAAAAAACAAGTAGAGAAGCATGATGTTAATAATTCAAAGGATTAAAAGAGAGATTTAAACCAGAATTAGTGATAACTGAACAGGAAGAATTTCCAAAGATCACTTCATATTTCTTTGTAGGAAGCTCTCTTATTTCAATTGGTTTGCTGTTAAGACCCATTAAAATGTTTGTAAAGACCATTTTCTAAAGGTATAACATAACATTTGAAATTGATAAGGATACTAAGAAAAGATAGACACATATCTAATATTTTTGGACAGAAAGAGAAATTTCAATGGGTATTTCAGAAACAGGATAATAATGTGGTAGCCTCTGAATGAAATCCTTAATCCCTATAAATTTAAACCACATGATATTAGTTTGTTCCATTTAAGCAAGATATAAAAAATGTATTATTAAAATACTACTAAGCAAAAATAAGCAGCAAGGTAAAAAACCCCAAAAGCAAAACATAGGCATGAATTTATGCATTTCTTAATCCAGATTATATGTCATTGTATCAGATGAAGTGTATTGATCACTCACAGCCATCTCTTGCATCTCAGTATTTTAAGGTAGAATAGAGCTAGTGGACAATGTCCAGAGAAACTGATGGGAACCATAAATTGAAGCATGTGGGAATGTATATAGAAGGATAACTATCCTTATGTTCATGCTTTCATTTTTCACTCTAGACAAAACTTAATTTCAATATATTCAAAATTCCCTTACAAGTCTGTAAACACAAAGAACTGTAAAGTCAAGATTTCTGTCAAACAGAACTCAAAATTTAATGAATGTGAAGGAAAAAATTTAAAGATTTGATTACACTGGTTGTCAAATCATACTTGCATGCAACAAGGCAAAACCATTAAATGAAAGCCCAAGAAAGAGTGAGGATTTGACAAATTAATATGCTTTGTGCTTTTATTTTTCTTGTTGTTCAGGTGGGCATATATATTTCAAAGTATGCTTTGCTAACTAGACAGTACCTTGTTTTCCTTATTAAATTTTTTTTAACAACTATTACTGGGGAGTAATAAATAGAAAATAAGCAAAAAAATTAAGAAAAGCAATTGTGCAAAATTTGAAACAATTTTTGTCTAAGTGACATAATTCTGTTCCTTTTTCTTCAGATTCTTTGTTAGATGCTGTTAGAGCAGTATCAAACTTTTACTAGTCAATTGTACTGTTATGAATATTGTGCCAGGTGGTGAATGAAGTACTGCACAAACAATAAAAATCAGCTGACATTTTTAACATTCACTACTAACAGTGACATTTAGGAAATAATTTAATATTTCTTTTCTTTTTATTTCCTGGCCCTGCCTTTTGCTATTTCTCTCACACCCCTAGCACTGACCTGATTGCCACTGTATAAAGGCAATTAGCTCCCAATTATTCCACTGTTAGTTGTTGAACTTACAACAAAAATAGACAATACCTTCACTTTTTAATTGGTTTCTTGTTAAATAAAAATGACACTCCTGCATGGATCAAGGGGTTTGTGAGTCTTCCAAATCAGTTTTCAGCATTTCTCATGCTCCAGCTACAAATTTCTTCAATGTCTTGGGTTCTGCCACGAGTACCTGAGCAAAGACTTATCCAGTTCAGCAGTACTACTTCCATTACAATCTGGGCTCCCTGAAATTTTTCTGCCAGGTTTCTTTCTAGATAGGCAATATTCATCTTCCACTTGATCCATCTCTACTAAGGATTTCTTTACATCATTGTAATAAAACCTTGGAAGACAAAAGTGCTAATCTTGACCTCAGCCACATTAGTTACAGAAGGTTATTTTCCTAGTGCAGAGTAAAACCAGGACTTATGGGCTCCTGCAGCTACTGTTGCTTTTCAAAAAACAAACAAACAAAAAAGCCTAAAAAAGTCCAAAACAAAACAAAAAAACCCAACCCTAAATTTAAACCCTTTTATAGTTTTCTAGTGAATTGATCGCAAATATTCGTGTGTGTACGCTGAGTTCAAAAAAAAGCAGGTGAAAGCTGACAGTACTTAGATTAATTTAAACTCAAAACTGACAAAACACACACACACACACAGCCCCCAAACCTCCAGGGATGAAAAACTGTATGAGCCAAAACTAAAACAAAGAATTTTAATAAATCTTCCAAGCCTGTAGAAAACCCTGATGAATATCAAGCAGCTCTAATAGTTGCTACAATTTACAAGTGCCTAAAAAGACTCTCTTCTTGTTTTGTGGCAAAAGAATTCACTTCACAGCTGTTGTCTATTACCTTAGAGACCATGCTAACAGTTGGGATACAATAAACCCCTGATGATAAAGAGTGTAAGTGTTATCACATCTAACAATAATAGTGCGAATGGTCCAACTATAATAGAGCAAATGACCTGACATCTCCCTACCCACTGAGCATTACTGCCCATCACCACTTCACCAGCAGCAGACCAAAGGACAATAAAATTCTCATCCTGCATACAATGCCCCTTGGGAAAAGCACAGTCCTATTAATTTACTGGTGGCAGTGAGAGAACAGTTGTCAAAGTGCCTGGAAGCAGACCAGCAGACTGTTGACTTAATTACGCCAGACAACAGAGCCAACATTTTAAAGCTGTGAAAGATGGCAATTTTTCACACTTCACCTTCCTCCGTTTTTTTCCTGATAGCCAGACTTAAACAATTCAAGCAATCAAAAATATTAAATATAGAAATTAACTTTGTATCTCTTCCAAATGTAACATAAAATAAACCCTCACATCTAAAATTAATTCAGTAACTTTTATGCTAGTATCCATTTAGAAGATATAATGCTACTGACCAAACAATTGTTTCATAATAAGTTTAAAGAAATAATGTACAACATGGTCAGTTCTTTAGATCCCACCTTCTGAGTGTTACAGACATGCAGCCACAGGTTGAAAGATGCTAAGTAGAAAGTAAAATGCTCACATATTTTGATCCCATGCATCTGCATTTCCCAGGCTTTTTGGTGAACTAACATAAATTTTCAATATTGACTTCTAATGGGTGGTCTTAAATTTATATATAAGGAGTGAGAGGTTCATCTTTTGCTCAGTAACAGGGTCATATAAAACTTTCTTCAGTTTTTAAGTGTTTTCTTCTCAAGGGCTGTGCTATCATACCATACTTCAGATTTCTCTATAGTTGGCCTGAGAAATAATTTTCCTGCATACTGACTCTTTTCAGTATTATGTTTCCATCACTAAAGTATTTATAAAGCTCACCAACTGAACTATAATATATATTTACATCTTACTTTCCATCAGCACGTCTCAATTTTATTAGAAAATATGCATCAGGACCTCAGTGCCTAATAAAGGACCATCAGGACCTTTATTTATGGGAAAATAAAATCAGATACCAAACTTGTGCCCTATTTTGACTCAAAAAATCTATGATAATCAGTACATAAACCCATCTGCAAGTTATTTTCGTCTAATATTTTGTTGATGAGAGTTAAATATGCACTGTTTAAGCAATTTCAACTATTTCATAATATATGTACTATTTTCTGAAGTCTGATTCAAATCGAACTCTTCATGTACACAATCACAGTAAGAATTTTTGCCCATTGATACAAATAAATCATTGTTTAAATTTACTTATTTTCAAGACTTCTTGACTTTGTTAAAGCTGTTGGTTTGTATTCAGATGACTTACAACACAAATTCAGCAACTCATACAAGTAGTAGCTTGTTTTTCAGGACTTTTTCAGCTACAATCAGTAGTCCGAAACATTGGAATTTAAGATACATGTTTAATGATTTCCTGTCTAAATATAGAAACAGTGAAAGACTACTGAGTCAAAGCAGGAGGTGTTGACTGTCATTTGTCTGATTATAGCTTTGTGGATTCTAGTTAAGGCTGGAGGTAGCTTTCATTTTAAAGGGTGCATCTCGTTCCCTTTTGAAATAAGAAGCAAGTGGATCACCAGTGGACTTCTGCTTATAAATAACCCATTTCATAACTCTGTGTTCTTGTTACTAAAATAATGATATTTCATGAATTTTATCTCTGAGCTGGAACCCAAAACCACAACACAGTCAAAGCACAGCTATCCTTACAAAAGTACAGTGAAAAGGATTTATTCATGTCCAGTTCTTCTGAGCAGTGATGTTTTGATGATGTCTAGAGACAGAGGAATAAGACTTAGGAAAAGAGTAGAATTTGAATTTACTTTGGGTTGTAGATATTGTCCACATAAATGTGAGGTATCTAGACTATTCAAGCTGACTATGCAGTTGAAACATGATTCAGTGCTCTTTAACTTTGCTTCCTGAATCTCGGCTCTCTCCTCTGAGACTTGAATGCTACTTTGGAAAAGGCATTCTTGAATCACTGTGCTCCTTGAAACCCTGCTCTAACCATGTCTCATTCTAAAATGGATAGGAAACTTGTTACAAAATAATCTAAGTACTGAATTGTACAGGGCTTTAAAGGGATCTATAAGAGATTTAACCCTGCATAAAATCTGAAAACAAATACAACACTTTTATTGATCAGTGCTCTTATTAATTCTCCTTGAGGAAGATGTCTGCCTTTAAAAAAGTAGCTTTGATTTCTCCCAGAAAAATCACATGGTGGCCCACCATGTGTTCAAAACATCTGTGTCTCTTGCCACAGAATTTATTTCCCTGTTGGATCAAGCACAAGAAGAAAGCTTAATTTAAATGTGTGGATCCAAAATCTAGCAAAATGCTGAATAGTATATATGGGAAACAATTTTGGGGAAAAATATCTAAAGGACTAAGAAAATGTCTTGGAACAGCAAAAAAATTCACAAGACCAAATGCTCCCAAAATCTTGGCATCTTCTGGGAAAAGTGTGTTAGTCATCCATTTGCATTGAAAAATCTTGTTTCGTGTATTTTTGAGCCATGAGTGTTGATACAGTCTCTGACTGGTTTCTTTTTCCTTCATGAAATTCTAAAACTGCAGTGATCATCTACCTGTTATTCTGATGAAAGCCAAAACAGGCACAAAAAAAATGTTGCATGCCGTAAATAAAATGCAAGAACACAGGCTCTACCTCACATCTCCATCTCATTAAGGGCCATGTGAATGCCATGATCAAGATATGAGAGCTTCACCTGTTTGGATTGGCTTTTTCTGAAACAGGATGCACTGCAAATATATACTTTCAAAACAAGAATCTTAAGACTTGAAATTTCAAGTCATTATTGGCAAAATAGTAAGATGTGGTACTTGCTCTGCATGCCTTTGTGGATGTGCAGATAACTGTGACATAATATAAAGTCTGTTACAAACATGTTAAGATTTTTGCTTGAAGGAGTAGCAGGGGTAGATAATAGCAAAAATATCTGAAGAAACATCATAAATAATGATAAATTGTAACTGTAAGTGAAATTAGTAATAATTCTTCTTGCTTATGCAGTTTTGCCTGACATTTGTTTTAATCATGTCTTCACTCTTAAATAAATATGTTTTTTTGGGATTTGCTGTTTGTTGAGCTTCTTTTACTGAATGTTTTTGTTGCTACAGAGATAGATAACTTTTCTTCCTATTTTTTTCCCTCCTCCACATGACTTTAGCAAGAAAAAACTTTTCTGATCAGTCATTTGCTGTTTTGAACACTCCCACCCAGATTATTAAGATATCCTTCTGGTGTCCTGGTGCAGCATGAGGCTGTAAGTAAGCATCAGTCAGTACTTTCCTCTCCTTGGTGGAATTATTTCCCACACAAAGGTCTGACACAGATATTAGACAGCACCTACATTTGTTTAGCTGTATTCTGAGGACCTGGAGAAATTTCACATGTTTTATAAAGCCAATACTGTCTGTCTTCACAGGAAGGAACTTCACAAGGAAACCATCTGACATCTGTGCTCCAGAAATTTTTGTGTATCATTCAGAATGCTATTTTTTCTCTTTAAAGCATGTCATGTTTACTTGCTGTACATTTTTAAGTCTCTCTTTCCTCTTGCCTGTACTCAGGCAACCCAAAAAATCCAGAGAACTAGGATGTTGATGCTGGCAGTACCCAATATAGTCTATAGGGCACAGGAAATCACAATTAGGCATGCATAGTTTTAGAACTTGCTTTCAAAAAGAAGTCTGCAGCACAGGATTAGGAGATAAGCAGAAAGCTAAGGGTTTAGAGATTTGTGAAAATCACCATGCTCAAGCTGGTGGAATCCTTGGACTAGACATATAGCCATAGTTCAATCTGCCCCTTTTGTATGGGCTGCTCATTGCCCATGAGGCTGAGCATTAATTTTTTTTATGAATGGCACTGGGACACCTTCAAAAATCTGTGCATGTCCCCTGCATGTCATGTCTGAGACATGAGTGATAGGAAGCAAATTTGAGCCTGTCCAGTCTGTTCTAGTTTTTTGAAAGCATGTACTGTCTGCTTACATTAGAGGTAAAAATGCACAGAAAATACTCTCAACGAGCAAGAAACCAAAGCAAACCAAACCAAACAAATAAACTTTTAATTCCAAATATTCTGGCACCATAATAGACTGCAATTGCCCCTGTACATAGAACTCATTAATCTTATTTCTTATTTTCCTTTCCGTAGGGCAGATTTTTAGCAAGTCCTGAGGTTTTGTATTCTTCTTTTTATTTTTTTTCAGTAAAAGAACAAGAATTCTTGCTAGTTGCCAGTTAAACAACAAAAGGTTTTCTGTTCTACCGTTACAACAGATTTACTTCTTGTTTATTTTTGACTGAGATGAAACATACAGTTTTCATAAAGGTAAAATGTTCACAATCATACCTGTTAAATAGTAGGCCTGAATAGGATATATGTTGAGTAAATTGTTAATTTTCCCTGTTCTTTACCCTTCTTAATCCTGATGGCTTAAAAATAATAATTTAGGAACAGCTCTAGAACTGCACATAGAACATGAATTACACTAAATGACTCGCAATGGAAACTCACTGTATTTCATAATATTGCAAATGATAAGAAAGGGTTAATAAGCCAGAAGAAACATCATGTAACTTATATTGATACTGAGGTCCAAAGCAAGATCCATTATTCTGTAGTATCTAAAGCAGCATTTTCCCTAAGGATTCCTATAACTGAAATTCCAATGGCTGTGCCTGAGTACCCTGTGAGGTCATTGAGACCACACAGACAGACTTGTCATTTATTTTGATTAGCAGTCATTTTTATTAATGTTTTTGCAAATAAAATAAACAAAAGTGCTACACCACCTCTGACAATCGTTTTGCTAGTTTCATGACATGTTTTCATAATTGGCCCAGTTCCTAGCATCATGTGACTTTCCTTAAAAATAAATTAATTTTTACTCCACATTGTTTGCTGAGAATGCATGAATATATGACTCTTAAAGGATTAAAATATAGAAGACAAGTACCTCAAATACAGCATTTAAAAAAACCAAAACAACTTTATGATGGTGAGGTCACGATGTAATACTGCTTAGGACTGGAAATACTTCATTATTAAAAGCAATCAAAAATAACCTATGGAATTAGTTTGAGTGAGCAGTGCAAAGCATAGAAAAGAATCTGCAATTAGCTTCATTACTGAGGCTTTGATCAATACAATAGTACTGTAGCTGCCCAGCTTATTT
>NW_008675135.1:9936-53736 GCF_000695815.1 Acanthisitta chloris
TTTTCCTGCTGTAGCCTCCACTCAATGTATTCTTGTACTACCTTCCTGATTCTAATATGACACACTAAGTACTTATTCTCATGTAGATCTGAACTACTGTCCTCTAACCCTTATTACTATTATTGTTATTATTATTGTTATTATTATCCTTCTTCTTTTTTGTCCTTTCACTGAAGTTTTTTGCACAATTTGTTGAGCCCAACTTGTCACAGAATTTAAAACTAAATCCACTTAATGATTTTAAATACCAGTTTATCTAAGTACCAGTTTTCATGGTACAGTAAAAAATAATCCTTTTGAAGAGATTTATGCAGCCTACATATATTCTTGATTATCTTTGGTCTTGGATCTTATTATTTCAGGTATTATTCTGTAGCATCTTGTACTCTGTTCAAGATGTACTTTCACTAATAAAATATTACTGGGTAATCAACGTGCATACATTAAATAAAATTATCACTTATGATGAAGACTATCTGGAGACAGCTTGCAGCTTTAGAGAAATCAGCCTCTCAGTGTTGAGACTTCATATAGACCTAGTTGACAGAGGAGTTAATTTGAAGCTCAGTCTTTAATAGCTTGCCCTTCTTATCCTTAAGAAGAAGCTGTGATTAGTTTACAAACAAAAGTAACTATTATATCTTGGAGTGTTTACTACCTGTCGCAAGAGATAATTGCTATTTAAAAGCGTTGTAGGTATTTTTGCTTGGTTGCTTCAGAATGAAGATAATTTGTGTTAATTTTTAATGACCCTCTGTATTGCTTAACTATCAGCATGGTTGATGACTAAGCAAATAGGAAGAGCACGATAATTCATTACTAATTTATTCTGCAGGGAAAGTGACTGAAGGCACAGATGAAATACATTAAGCCTTGTGTGTCATGCATTTGTTGCAGCTGGGCATCTGTGAAGCAACACTGACACCAGACATGATCTCAAATACAACTGTTGTTGGCAGTAAATATTTTGCAGTAAAGAGCTGATATATCCGAGCTTATTAGTTAATTCTACTGCCATTTTTTATGTTGTTGTTTCTCAGATTTTTTATCTGATGGGCTGAATAAGTGCAGAAAGCCATAAGCTATCTAGAAACCATTATTGATGCCTGCATTTTTGCAATGAAAGTGTGTAGTTAAAATGCATATATGTAATTTGTATATGTAGATACATTACTGAGACAACTAAATACATGCTGAGAATGACCAGGACTTTCTAGATCCCAAAAGAGGACAAATTATGTACATTTAATAAAGCCTCAGTGACTCATACCAGAAATAAAGAAGTATAGACTGGCAAATGTTTTTCAAAAGACTGGAATGGAGTCAAAATTGTGTCAATAGACAGCATGTGTTTTAACAATCATGTATTGCATAGTTAGATAATTGATACATTTTAAATCTTCATGAGCTCCATTTCTCCTTACAGATCATTGCTTTATTCCAGAACTGAGAAGACAGTCATACTTCATAAGGAGATATTTCAAACTTGAGCCCACAAAAATGAGTTAGTCTGTCCAATGAAGGTGGTACAGTGGAAGCAAAGGCAGTTATTTAAACAAGACAAGTAGATACAGATAGGAATTAGTTCTCCAAATCTCAGAGGTTTTTGATGAGTGTCAAAGAAACTATCCACATGACCATAAAATTTTCCCTGTTTTAGTGTTTGCTATGAAAATTCAACCAAACTACAGGCAACTAGAGTTCCAGATACTCAAGCAGGACTCATGGGACACTCACCTTAACAGTACAGACTGAATTTAAGAAAATACAGCCTTTAATAAAGACTGATAGATAGATGGCAAAAAGCCTCAGGGAATAACAAGAGCTTTCAAAATTTTAAACATTTAAGCATAGCAACATTTATGATTTTTACAGAACAGTTCCTAGAATAACTGTTGAAGGCCAGGATAGAACAGGATAGCTGAGTTAGTTCTAGAAATGTGTGGACAACTGCATCAAACCCTATCTGATATAGAGATGCCAACACTACAAATACACAAACCTAGGTGTCTGAATCCAGTTCTGTGTTGCTAAAGCTGCAGATGACATATGCGCTGTGATATTGAATGGAGTCTGAAGAAACAGAATCATTTTCCAAGGGTGAAATCTGTGACCAGCATGATACATTGATACTCAAAATAAATACCTAGTTCATTGCTTATGGTAAATTATTCTGAAGACTATTGCAATAGGATTAACATATGTCTAAGTGTTTGAAACATTTGTTGAGCTTTATAGGATGATATTCACCATATTCAGCTGTACTCTGCAAAACAAGCAATGGAAGAGTCATAGTGAAAATAGTGTGATTTGCATCTGAGGGTAAAGGTCACCAAAGGACTATATGATTTACTAGAAAAAGAAGGGGAAAATCCAGAAAGACCTATAAAATTGAAAAGAAAATGGTATGATGAAAATTCAGTTCAGTTCTTGGTGTCTTTGAAGCTAGCAACCAATAATGTAGAGAAATGAGGGACAGTTTCTTGATTTATGGTAAAAACATTAGATACATTCAAGAAGAACATACAAATAGTAGGGAACTATAATAGATTGATATAGTAGATTGCATTAAATTTACAGCCTGGTGGAAAAGATTTTAGAAGTGTAGGATGTTTGCCAAGACCATGGCAAGATCTTCAGGTGAGTGAATATAAAGTGATATAGGTTCTGACAGTTGACAGGAACTAACAGCTGCTCTGCAGTCTGACAAATTGGCAATTTTAAAATGTTTTAGTATCAGAGATCTTTTACAGAGATCTTCAAACAGGCTGAAGTGTCATCTGGAAAAGTCAAAATCAGCATCAGGGTCAACAGAATTTGAGTGGAACGTGTGGAAAATCATGGAAAATAATTCAACAAGCAAGCCTGTGAGACATTAACTTTAGCTACTATTCTCAGAAATTAACAAACCGAAGAGAGGATGCCAGTGTGAAATGTCAAATGGAAAACATTCAGCCATGACACAGTACAGAACAAAATTATTCTGATTTTTACTGATACAGAAAACAAACTGATTTCAAATCTTCTCAGTTCAAAACACTTGTTCAAAATAGTACTCATCTTTTTCTGACAGCAAGCCAAAGAAAAATGGACTATTTATATATTCATTTGCAAGAGTTGCTGTTGAGGAGAGATAAAAACTAAACTGAAGCACTGAAAGATTCAAAAATACTAAGGTATAAGCTGTACCAATTGGCTCCAGTTATCTTGTCCATGCCAGCAACTCTAGGGAGTGTTGAATTGGCATTTTCAGGTTTTCTCACTGCAGAAATTCAATATGAAGGAGGCAATCTTGAATTATGCAATGTTAGTGAAACTAACGAATTTTAGAAAATTGCAATACTGTCAGTAAATCATAATATAAAACTATTGCCATAAACATTAATTTCTACTCTTACTGCATAAAATATGTTGATGTCAGTGTTGATATTGATAATTCTTATTAGTAATATTTTTCTCAAAGAAGCTTAAGCATTGGAAAAGTTTAACATTAATATTCATGCTGACATGAGCCATAAGTGCTCATTAATTTTCATGCTGACATGAGCCATAAGTGCTCATTTTCCTTTTTCTTTCTGGTTTTATTGATTGTGTGGTTTCCTTTTTCACTTATTTCTTCTTATTCAGTTAAGTGATTTCTGATGGTCTTATCTAGTTAATACTATAGTTGTAATATTGTTTTAACATACACTTAAGATACATTCTGATTCTTTAAATGGCCATGCCCTTATTTTATCATCAGCGTTATGATAATAAAGCAGCCTAAAAATATATGACTTGTCATATTTATTCTCATCATTTTCTCATATTAAGTGGACAAATGAATGAATCTGTTTCTCATTACAAGTTCTGGTAGCAGAAATGTTATTGATATGACCTCAGCCACTAACAATATCCCAAATGTATTTTGTTCCGTCAGTGCGAAACACTTTAAAATGGTGGTGATGGACTCAGCTTGATATTGAATTGCTCTTGATCTAGTCCAGAATGGCTCTTGTTGCAGCTGAACCTGAATGTGAATTCATCTTAAAAGCAAACAAATAAATAGGCAAACCCCACCAGTCTCTTATCAGTTCTTCTTGAAATTGGGACAACCCTGGATGTACATACAGACTGGGGAATGAGATGTTGCAAAGCAGTGCTGCAGAAAGGGACCTTGGGGTCCTGGGCAATGGCAAGTGGGATATGAGTCAACAGTGTGCCCTGGCAGCTAGGAGGGCAAACCATATGCTAGGATGCATCAGGCAAAGCATTACCAGCCATTTGAGGGAGGTGATTGTCTTGCTCAGTTCTGTGCTGGTGCAGTCTCACCTTGAATACTGTGTGCAGTTTTGGGCAACACAATATAAGAAAGAGATAAAGCTATTAGAGAGTGTCCAAAGGAGGGCGGTGAAGATGGTGAAGGACCTAGAAGGGAAGCTGCATGAGGAGTGGCTGAGGTCACTTGTTCTGTCAGCCTGAAGAAGAGGAGACTGAGGGGAGACTCACTGCAGTATATAACTTCTTCAAGATGGGAAGTAGAAATGCAGGCAGTGATCTCTTCTCTCTGGTGATCAGTGAGAGGACTCAAGGGAATGACCTGAAATTGTGTCGGGGAGGTTTAGGTTGGATATTAGAAAAAGGTTCTTCACTCAGAGGGTGGTTGGGCACTGAAACAGGTTCTTCATGGAAGTGGTCACAGCACCAAGCCTGACAGGGTTCAAGAAACATTTGGACAATAGTCTCAGGCACAGGATGTGACTCTTGGGGCTGTCCTGTGCAAGGCCAAGAGTTGGACTCAATGAGCCTTGTGGTTCCCTTCCAACTCAGAATATTCTGTGATTCTGCATGATTCTTTGAAATTCATAGCCTTTTCCTCTAAATATGTGTAATAATACAAATAAATAATTATAATTAATAATATAAACAATTAAGAAATGGTACTCATTGCAATTGAGTACCAATTTTAATGACTGTTTAAATTGCATATATGTATACACTGGGAAATTAGAAAATTATGTATTTTACTAGCGGTTTAATTTTTTTCAGATTAACCTTTTTTATTTACTGTCTCTTTATTTAGATGGTGATTTCATGGGCCTGAATATGCATAACTTTGAACAGCCTTGCTCCTAGACTAGTTTTTCAAGAGTAATTAATGGAAGGTATTACCATGTTAGCAGACAAGATTGCTTAACAATAACTTCATTTACTTAAAGCAAACAGTATTTCTGGGATTATATTTCTTCCTTTCATGAGTTTAGACTTCTTATCTCATGCAACTCATATTATACCTACTATCTCTTTGCAACAATGTGATGCTTATGAAAAAAGAAAAAGCTTGCTACAAATGTTTGAAATCTGTAGCTGTCTCTTACAGAGAATTTATACTGCAACAATTTTCACATTAAAAATGTAAACAAAACCAATTACACACATTAACACAGAAAGAGCAGCAAAAGAAAATCAAAGATACACATGCAGAGGCAAACACAATTTAATGGCTAGATTGCAGGCAGCTTTGCAGTTTTCCCAGTAAATGCAAATCCTCATTAACTGTTTTTATCTTAGTATCAATTGCTTTCCAGCTACTGGCATAAATGGAGTCTGTTTTGAGAAATAAAAATAAAAATAGAATTCATTGTGGAATTGGAATTGCTGATCAAACTTCATACAACCTTTAAAATATCCCATAAGCGATAAGAGATCCCTTCCCATGCTGCTCTGTCAGCATCTACTTTATCATAATTTACAGGGAGAATTGCAAATGTCTCAAATATTTGGATAAATGAGGGTATTTGATGGCTGGCCTTATTCCCTAGTTCATGTCACAGAAAGCAGACAGTCTCCCTTCCCCAGCATAATTGTTACTTGCACAGGCAGACCAAATGTGTGGGAGAACAGAAGTTCAGGTTTGAGCAGAGCAAACTCTTAAGGAAGTAGTTTGTTATTACACAGTTGAGTGATAGGCAAAATCCAGAGATTTTTTTTTTCTTTTTAAACACCCACAGGCAGATTTTTATTTTTGTTGTTGAGTTCACTATTTTAAAACATAAAATGATAGATGTGAGTGAACATGTTTCAGGCAACAAACAGGCAATCAAGAAGCTATAAGCAATCTCATACACATGGTAATTCGATCACAAGTTTCTGTGGTGTGCAAAATAATTATTAGCTAAAAGTGCAAGAAAGATCAGTTACACACTTTATTTTCATGTTCGAGCTCTCAGTAACCCTATGGCTTCCCATTTGTTAAAGAAAGCTGATTCTTATTGTCTCTGATACAGGACACTAAAATAATGAAAAGAGAATTGGCATTTCTTCTAAAACATACCAAGCTCATTCACTCCTTTCCTTTCTATAAACACATCTATACACCCACTGTTTCTGGGAAATATTCCAGCTACAGTGAATTCAAAGTGAGGAATATGCACAGTTGGGTGGCTTGTAAGGTGGTTGGCTGAAGATTTAGCCGTGAAAAAAAGAAAAGGAAACAGAAAAGGAAAGTCAAAAGAAGGCAGAAAAAGCATGGGAGCTCTCAAAAAGGATGGGGGTGATGTTTAAAGCAAGAGATTAAGCACTTGCTGACAGAAGGGACAAGATGTGTTTGGAGAAAAAAAATAAGACAA
This sequence comes from Acanthisitta chloris, assembly GCF_000695815.1. Classification (NCBI taxonomy): domain Eukaryota; kingdom Metazoa; phylum Chordata; class Aves; order Passeriformes; family Acanthisittidae; genus Acanthisitta; species Acanthisitta chloris. Next base: position 16,545 of record NW_008675135.1, read on the forward strand.
ACAACTGTAAATACAGGAACAAATTGGAAATAAACATGAAACATGATGAATATAGGTGAAAATTGTCCCTCTATGAATGTTTTGGGGTTTTGTTCCTTTGGTTACCCATGATTTTTCTATCTTGTGACTGAATATTCTAGGATTATTCCTAAGCATGTTATGGATTTCATAAATATGACTCAGAACTACAGCTGTGAGCTCACTTTGATTCGTTCTTCCCAATAGCATAGACACTCTATATGCTTATGGAAAGTACTTGACTGCAATGTCACACTTCCCCATCCCCGATGAATTTTTGAAACCTGTAAAAATGCAAACTATTTTCATTATATATATACTTAATAGAATATTGACAAATTGTCATAAGACCTCAAAAGAGTGCTTAAGATTCTTTGCTAAAATGTCAGACAAAGCGGCTACAAAAACTAGATTGGTTTTCTAGGTGTTCAAAAGTGAAGAAAAATCTTTTGACTTGTAGAGATCTGTGATATTGTATCTAGTTCAAACGGTTTGGATACACATGAGAACACTTTGTTGTCAAAGACTGACCATTCAGTCACACTCAGGAGAACAGTGAAGTGTCATTTCTGGAGACTATTCGTTTGAGAACATCTGCTCTATGTGAAGAGGAAACGTCTCTGTTAGAAAAAAAAATCATAGGATCATCCCATCTTAATAATTTTATGATAAGAAGATAGAAATTTGCTACATAGCAGGTGAAGTAAAGAAGAAACATCCAAGTAGAAGCCCTGTCTAACCAGAACTGGGTGTTCCAAGAAACTTTTTTTTGTCTATTTATAGGTATGTCTTTCATTTGAATGTTGTCATGTGCCACACAAGTAATGCTATCATTATGGAAAAGCTCATGCATCTGTTCTGTCAGGATTCTACTCCATTTACTGCAAGTGTCTAACCCATATCATCTGTCTAGTAGGTGTAAACTTAAGAAATCCCTTAGAAAAACTAAAAGATTTTGTATGAACTTTTTCTCAGCTATTTTTCAGTGCTAGGGAGAGAAAAGTTAGTTACTGAGATTATCTGAAGCAATCTGGCATCTGATCCAGTGGAAAAATCATGCAAATTGCTGTGTTACTTTTAAGATTTAGGTAGTGGAGGTAATGGCAGCAGTAGAAAATTTAGCTCTGAACTGACTATTTGATATTAATCAAATGATGAGAGACAGACACTGATGCATTTCATTGCAGTGTATCTCAAGTTTGGGTATTATGTGTGCACATATATATATAATAAATAGGATGCTTTCAAAGCCAAAAGGCATGCACAAATTTATATGTCTGGAGAAGATGGAATAAATATTGCCATAAATTCATGCTTAGTTGCAAGTAGAAGCTCTTAGTAACTTCCTTGATATTGGATGACAGGCAATGTGTCACTGCAGCACAACAAAAATCTGTTTGTTTCTCAACAAGAACATGAATTTTCTTTGAGACACCAATAAGCTATGTTATTGCTAAGAAAACATGGCCATGCAGCTAGACGTTTTAAAAATGTGCATAATTTTCTACATGAAGATGCTATCAGTAAATACAAGCAATCCAAAGTAGTGCACATTGAAGAGCTGCCCTGACTTCACTCTTGATGTTTCTCCTGACAAGTGTACTCTTTCTCCAATCTTCTCACTCTAGGTGCTACCTGTAGTGATGGCTAAAAGGAAACACTTTCACATTCTTTTGGCTACGATGTCCAAAATAAGACATCAGAACAGACAGCCTCAGTAAGAAAAAGAAGGTAAGGACACAGACCCTTACCAATACAGGCAGAAAGTGCTGTAGAAAAATTCTGTTTCTGTTGTCATCAGGATTTGAACAGTGACAATGGACTGCAGTCAGAAAATGGACACTTAATAAAGGACTTTTCTACTCAGACTTCAACCCACAAAGGGAAATTCCATGCACAACAATCTTGAAAATCTAAATTTTTTAAATTTCTTAATTGTCATGGGTAGGCAAGATTGACCTACAGACAACAGTGGTTTATGGCTAAGGCTAAGCATAAACAAATTCTTTAAACTTACCTGAATGCATGAATCATCATATTAGGCCTGTCCTGCATGCATACAGGACATCCTGAATCCTGCTGTGTGGTCCTACTCCACCACTCTTCATGCTGAGTTAGTGTGCAACTTCACAAAGATTCTCTTCACATAGACAACTACACACAGGGTAAGAGTTTGTGCAGACTGTGAGGTCATTCTCTGGAGATATGTCCAACAGAGCATTAGGCCATTTTGGTAAACATAAGCCACAAGAATCATGTATGGATTGCTGCATCTACATATAGTGTTGGTATATCTGGAGAGGGCCAGAGGAGAAAGACATAGCTAGAAATGTGATCATGACAGTTTCCATTTCTGGCTTTGTTTTCTGATGTGACTTCCACATGATTATCTACAGGCTGTTTTCCTCTGCATTGAAGGTTACTAGGTAATAAGTAGCATTCCTATTTTTACTACTTTTTTGCTATTTTTCTTATTCTCCTGCATTCCTTCTTTGCTTAAGCTAAAAACCATATTATTTATTTATTTTAATTTCTGATTCTTAGTTTATAATTTAATGGATTTTCTACTCTAATGACTGCCACTACTTTACTAAATCCATACAGATAATAAAACTAGACATTTAGCTGGCTCCTCTTGCATGGTGAAATATTTTATCTTCCCTGGATTTCATACCTTCTTTGGATAAAGGAATTCATCAAAGAAGCAATATCAATACCAGGAACAAATGTGTAATTGTTCCACTGACTCATCTGAGAACAGTCTGGTGTCAAAACACAGTGGCTAATATTGAGGGCACAGTAGCAGGTTAGGGAAAAGTAAAAATCCGAAAGACCAGTTGGATTGATGGTGCAGTTAGAAATCTGTTCTGAATGGTTTTTATGTATTTTGATGGGAAAGAAATCCCCACAAAAAGGTCTCAAAGTCACAGGGAATGGAAAACATTTCTAAAAAGGAAAGGGTTAATCCTTATGTACGGTGAAATGGCTAATGAAGAAAGGAAAATTCAAAGTCATTTATGAGGGCAGATATTAGATGTCAGTTGTAGAAGACTTTAGTCTGAGGCAACATGAACATAAGCATTTCTGCATCCTAGAACCTGATAGATAGACATCACTGCTTTTAAATACTGGATATGTGCACTTCAATGTTTTTGTTTTGTACAAAATATCAACACCTTTCTTGTGCAAAATTGGGCTGTAAAAAAACCCCTGTACTAATCATAGTCCTTGCATGGCATTTTTATGTATATGATCTCTGACAAATCATATATTTTCAATTCTGATTCCTAAAATATGTAAAAAGAAAAATTAAAGAGCTTGCAATAATGTGCATTAAACAATTAAACATCATTCTTCAACTTGATACACATTGCAAGAAAGGCCTGTATCTGTGCTGTAGTGCATAGATATATGAGCATCAAAACACGTATAGATTGAATTGTCTTATTAACTTCTCATCTGTGCTTGTGGAAATTGCTCTTGCCTGTTTCTACCTGACTAAAAGGGATCAAACACACCAAAACCAACACCCAAAGAATTGGCTGTCACAAATCATGAGTAACTGAGGACTGATATGCAATCTATCAGCACATTCAAGTGAAGTTAAGAACATTATCAACTGAGAAATCTGATAAAAGTATTTTAGGATGTTTGACTAACTTTTAAGAACAAATACTATAATAGGCTGAGGAGCAATGCTGCCGACTAGTTTTCAATTTCGTGAGCTCAGCACTCTATTATTATTGGCCTTTACTTTTTCCTTTAGCTAAAAATAACAAAATTATTTATAATAGCACAAAGGAATTTGGAAAAAACATGCAATAAGTTCATACATATCAGGAGACAGACACATATATTATACACAACCCAAGTAGCACTTCTCCATCTTTCAACATCTGGGAAATTTTGGCCTATCTGATTATTCAAAACAGAAGTAATTGGAGCTTAATAATATTGGATAAAAGCTTTGGTTAAGTGTGATTATTTGCTTTATGCCACTTCTGAAAGACTTCTTTGTTTCCGTTCTTTTACTAATAACTTTGGGTAGAAAATACCTAGGCACATATACAATTTATTTTGACTGAATGACATATAACTACATGTGGTGTGCTTGAGATATCAGCCTGTATTTTATGCTACTTAAAGAATAAAACCTGAAGATGTCATAATTTCATTTGATGAGGAGCAAATAAAAGACATGAGAGATTAAACTAGAAGGTGGAGAGGTGACCTTTACTATGCCTTCCATGTAAGTATTTGTGGTACAGTAAAAGTCAAAATTGAGTTCAGGTATTATTGTAAGTTTGTAAGAACAGCTGTGCTGTTTAAATCATTGATATGCATGACCAAGGTACCTTTGTAAAGTTCAACTGACCTGTGTACGTGTGTGAACACTTGTATTTTTATACATAAAGCACTCAATAGCCACTAATATTTTTCGGTACTTCCTGTTAAGTTGTGCAATGAATAAAATATCAGTTAGTGCTTTAGTTATGAGGATGCCACAGAGGCTCAAAATACATTAAATATTAAAAACCTCTTTTAGCCACTCATGTACAAAAATTGTCTTAGGACTTCAATGGAAAGCAAATATACAACATGCAGTTTATAGATCACTTAGTCAGGTATTTGTACTCATAAAAAGTGCTTTGCTAAATTAATGTTGCAGTTAGATACTCATGAGTTTAAATAGATAGAATATCTCAATTTAAACTTGGTAATTTAAATTAATTGATGAATGGAATATTCTAGTATAGACAAATTTGTCTTGACAGTAATCTGAAGATGTGAAAGAACAGAGGGAAGGAAGAATGTATCATATGCAAAAGACAGATAAAATGCATTCCCTCATTCAAATCAATTCTTTTTAATCTTATAAAATGAATAAAAAAGAAGAAACAAAATTAGGTTTTTAAGCTACGTAAAAAGGTGTCTAGAGCTCAAGGGTAGAACATATTCCTTTGCAGTTATAAATCTAAACAAAGCAATGTAACAAAATTTTTATAGCTCTATTCACCTGAATTTCTAGGTTGATTCGTTAATATGGAAAAGGCTTTTGTGAAAACTAGAATTCCGTGTGGGTAGGTTAAAGTTCTGTGAAACATTTAAGGTCTCTTTCATTTTCTGCAGAAGGCACATCCAGAAAAATATTTCATGTGGGTTTATGGAGATTTACACAAAGTGCTCTCATTAGCACTAACGGAAACATAAATAGCTGGGTGTCAGGTCTATCTCAACATATTTCAGTCCAGTGAAGAATAAACATCCATGTCAAACACCAATAGAGATGCATCTATATTCAGTAAAGAGAGAAGTAATTGTTTTCCATGGCCACAGTTTGATTTAGGTTAAAGTGAAGGCTAGGTTTAAACTATGCAACATTAGTTTGAGCTCAGCTTTGCCATTTCAGACACAAAATATTCTGAATAAAAGAAAAGCTTATCATTATTCAAAGTCAGAGCTACAGCAGTTCTTATGTAATGTGCTTTGCAGAGCTTTGTTGGTAATGGCTTTTTGATTGTTTACTTGTTTGCCTGCTAGGTTGAATGGAGCTTTAGATGCATGTACACACACACACACACACACACACACACACACACACACACACACACACACACACATGTTTTACTTAAAATGAGGTTTGACCTCTATATTCAACTAGACAGATTCACTTAGTGAAAAGTCAATTAAAAGAGTGACAAATTGTAAGGGTAGATCTATTTCTAGGAGGCAGAAGAGTTCAAATTGCTAGTGTCTGGGAAACAGTGCCACCTCCAATAAGATAAAATGATTGATGCTGTGCAAAGGGGGAACAAGGATTTCAAGAATTGCCAAAGCCAGCTTTGCAGTTCTCAGAAAATGAGAGCTCTCCCCTTCCACTTGACACTTCCCATCCTGTAAGTATTGTTTCACTAAAGGAGAAACAGATTAAATTCCAGCTGCTGTCAGTGCTTAGCCAGGTCTGTTGAAGAATGTGGCTTTTGAAAAGTTGTATCAATACTTTCCTTTCATTATTACCAAAGCAGGCTTAACTGTCTTTGATGTCTTCTTACCAGCATCATTACAGTTTTCTACAACTAGTGAATAGTGGGCTTTATTTAAGGTCACGTTTAAATTCTGAGTTGGAATTGCAATGCATTGGGGGACTGGATTGTTCATTGTTTATAATACCTTCCATTTTGCAGTCTGTATCAAAACCAAGTGAAAGAATGGCTTCAATTTTCTTTTGCAATCATAGACCAAGTTATTAACCTGGACCATTAGATTTTTTTAGAGTGAAAGCTCAAACATCTGTCTTTTGCTTGTCTGCAGGCTTAGCTTTGCTTGGGAGGGGAGGGAAAAAAAGAAAGCAAAATCAGTTATACACATGATGCTTTGGCACACAATCTATTATGTCAATAGCATTTTATATGTGAACATATCACTTTTTTTTGTGTGTTCAATATCTAATGATAACTGAGTAAGATAGAAAATTTGTCTCTAAGTACTATATATACATTTACGGGGGGTATTGCACTCAAGGTTGTGCAGAGTCTTCTGGGAAATCAAACTAATAAAGAGAATATATTTAATCATCCACTCTTGTGGCATTTGTACAGTGTTGCTGCTCAATTATAAATCAAGTGTATCACTTCTGCTGGTGTACCAGTGTTAACAAAGTAACTTATAAATAACAACAGCAACAGAAAAGCCCACAGAGCAATAACAATAAAACTGTAAGCTGTTTTCTATGTTCATCTCTGGCTATTTGGCTGGAATAGTTTGGAAAAAAAGTCTATGCAGAACACATGAAATCTTGCTTTTTATAAACTCTGTGTGCAATTCTAATCCATGCCATGAATTTAAGCAAACATCTGTTGATGTGCACATATCACATGTCATCTTAAGTCAAAGTAAAGCTATAGGGCAATCAAAAATACTGACAGAAGAATTACTTTGTCTTAAAGGCTACATTAGCTGAACAAGTCAAACTGAATTTTTTGTGTACAAGGAGGTAACACATTTCTCAGCAGAAAGAAACAAAGTAAAAAATATGTTTTTAAAAGATACATAATCAAATACTTTCGGATAACATGTTAATACTGGAACTGAACTCTCAAAAAGGTTGCCTTCTGAGGAAAGAAGTGATAAATTTTCTTCAGGGGAACCTTGAAACTCCAAAAAACAATGATAAAAAAGTCCTTCAGGATGTGTGGACAGGAAAACAAATTAGAGGCAACATTTGTGTAAATGGATCATCTTGTTAGAGTGGTAACTTGCATGTCATCAAAATTCCTTAGGAAAACAAAGCAAGATTCTGTCTAGACCATTTATGTTCTACCTAAACTGGAAAGTAGCACCAAAGCACAGTGTCCTGGTTTCAGTAAGGATAAAGTTAATTTTCTTTCTAGTAGCTGGTAGACTTCTATGGTTTGAATTTAGCATTAGAATAATGTTGATAACACACTGTTTTAGTTGTCCCCCAGTAACGTGTCCCCTAGCCTAGGATTTTTCAATTTCCCACACCCTGCCAGTGAGCAGGAGCACAAGAAACTGGGAATACAGCCAAAGCAATATTCTGTATCCTAGAACATCAGGTTCAGTATATAAACTGGGGGAAGTAAGCTGGGAGGGGCTGGTCACTGCTCAGGGATGTCTAAACATCAATCAGTGGGTAGGGAACAATTGCATTTTGCATCACTTGTTTCTGCTGTGTTTTATTCCCCTCTCTCCTTCATATTTATTTTTATTCTTATTTTTATTTATTATTATTATTATAATATAATAATTATTATTATTTAATTGAAACTATTTTTACATTTCAATTGTTAAACTGTTTTTAATTCATGAGTTTTGACATTTGAAAAAAATATTCACCTTCCCATCCCACCAGTGGTAGTGAGGAGAGAGTAAGTGAGCAGCTACATGCTACTTAGTTGCTGTCTGGGGATAAATGACGACATCCAGACAATGAAATAGTTTCCTATTTCTCAGTATTAATATTCCTGTTTGGAGAAACTCAGTGGATGATATCTCAGTTTCAAAGTTTTCATATTATCTATAATAGCTTCTCATCAGGGTTGTGCACATCAAAGCACATTATGTGGTGTTGAGGGTCTGTTTCTGCCTGTGTGCTGAGTAGGGCACTATGTGGGTTCACATCCCTCTTTGGGCACCTCTGAGCTGTGGATTATGAATCACAACTATACATTTTTGATTGTATAAGAAGGCAGAGAAAAATGTCTGCCTGCTGTCAAACTTCTCTGAATTACTATCATATAGAATTCAGAGTCTGAACCAAAGTAGAAAACTGCTGAGGAACTTTCAGTTGTGTTGTGACATTTCTGAAATAGCATTCTAAAATACCTTGTTGAATTTCAGCCTTGTGCAGTTTCATTTTTGAAGAGTTATGAATGTGATTTCCTCTAAGCTGCTATTTAAATAATATTTCTTATGCAAAGTTTTGAACAAACAGCTTTGTGTATAAAAAGCATTCAGAAAAAGGCATAAAATATCACTTCTAATGGACAACCAAAATGAATGAGGAAATGCCTGCCTACACTAATGCTACCAATATTACCCACTTAATGTAAGCTAAAAATCCCCCTGATGTCTTAAAGGCATTAAGAAATCTCTACTTCTGTATACTGTTTTAGGCTAAAAATTTGCTGGTTTTGGAATTTACTCTCAACACAATTCATTATGTATTTGGATGTGGAACATCAGCCCTACTTTCAGTAGTGCCTGACAACTGCCTCATCAATATTGGTAAGTCAACAGGAAGAACCAATCTAAAGAGAGCAAAGGATAAGCAAAGAACATCCTTTTGCATTGCAAAGCTATTTACCACGTTCCTTAAGAGATGCTTGTGCAAGTGAATTCTAAAGCTTGTGTACATGAACCTGCAGTCATTTCCTGTATAGCTATCCAATTTACTTAGATAATTTTAGAAACTTCATAAAATTGCTAGTGGTTTTATTTTCTTCCTGTTGACCATTCAATTATTCCTCCATGGCCTTGCATGGCTCAGAACTGGTCTAAATAAGGATACTATGTTAAGCACAGCTAAATCATTTCATTGAGAAGGACAACAGAAATGTGTGTGTAAGATCTTTGGCAGCTTGCTCTTGTGTGCATCAATTCAATTAAGCAATTTATACAGGTCTATGAAATCTGAAATCTCAAAGCCCATCATGATTTTTACCTTCAGTGGTTTGGGATTTTTTGAGAAATATCCAGATAATGTTGAAAAAATACGAGGTATTTTAAAGGATTTTATGTGATTATTTTTCTGGTGGTTTTTGTTGAGTCTTATCTTTGAAATAAGTAAAAGAAGTATCTTGCAAAAAACTTGAGACAGAATAGAAGATTACAAATATTTCATAGAGACAGAGGTCAATTTACAGTGAAGGGAAGGTTAAATGTTACATTAAAGAGATTCCCCAAGCACTTTTGCATTATTAAGTTTCAAAGTATGACATAAATTATGTACTAGGATATAGGAAGCACAATTATGCAATGCCACCAATTTACAACATTAATGCCTCCATAGCACTATTATATAATTCACTTCAGTCTAAGCAGGGGAAAACACAATACTTTCAGCACTTTTCTTAAATTAAAAAGGCAAATTTAGGAACACTGTTATAAATAACCTAACTAGGTGATGTTTCTCATGTACATGAGAATTTTTATATTCAACTTATCCGAAAATAATACAGCAAGTTTGGCTTTTTGATGATATTTGGATTTGAAGTCAGATACTATGGTGGGGGAGTTGTTATTAAACAGGTAAGAGATGACACTAATTAATAAAGATTCCCTTTAAAAGGCACATTTGCTCAGTGCTGTAATACTTGACCTGGACTACAACTGAAAAAGGTAAAATTCTTTGTTTGTTATAAAATATTGCTGACTGTTGACAAAAACGTAGACATTGAGGGTTTGTTGGTTTTAGGGTTTTTTAAATGTTCGGGTTGTTTTTATGTTTGTTTGGCTTGGTTCTTTACAATGGTCTACATTTCAGAAAGGAAATACAGACATTACTTAACTAACCAGATTCTCTGGTGTTCTTTGCGGGGGTACTTTGTTGTTTCTTGCTAACACATGCGTAGAAATATTTTCTCAGAATTTTGGATTTACTGATGGGAAATGGTATCATCTTTGTCAAAAAATCAAATAATGAAAAATAGATTCTGTTTAAAGTTTGAAAGTTTAATCAAATAATTTCCAGTCATAAAATATAATCTGAGGGCAGGATGTAAATTAAAGCTTACCACATCAATGCAGCTGTAAAGAGAAAGTCCTGTAGCAAATTTACATTAGTGCTCCTGGAAAACAGGAATTTTAGAATTATTGCCATCACACAAATGTAATTCTTTTCAAATTGCCAATTACAAACCAGCTGTATCTTATTCTATGACACAAGACGACCCTTAGCACATAGTATTATTCAAGCTAGGTGAAATCTTAGGTCAAGAATGCTTACTGTACTTCCATTCTTATTTTAGCCATTAAAGCTCACTGAGAGCACATGTTTATGGTGACATTGTGAAGGTGATAAAGCTGCAGCCACAGACAACCTGAAGGAGCTCCACATTTCTTTATTTAAGCTTGATGTAGAAATAATCCATCTCTTTTCTCCAGGCAGCCTTGGTTCAATATTGCAGAGTTAAGGCATTATGTTTCACAACCTTTAGCTGGTTTCTCATTGATCACTGACATTAATATATCTGTGTATGACACACACAGCAAATTAATACAAATTTGAACTTGAACAAACTTATCTACTGCGGTGAACTATAAAACAGTGAATATGTGTACTGATTGAGATTTCTGCAACTCACTTTTGTTAAAATCTGCTTTTACATTCCCCTTCCCAATTTTTTCTGCTATGCAAAGTGTTTTTTAGGTGCAACAGAGCATTTTTAGTGTGGGACATGTTGGGAATGAAATTTTGAGATTATTGTAGGAAATTCTGGACAATTAATTTTCTTTCTTTAATTATTAAAGGTAGAAAAAACCACAGCAAAAATAAACAGAAGTTTGAATGGCGATTATATATTGGATTTTGTTACCTGATTCTCTATTGGACTGGGTGTAGTTTCTACTACTCTATCACTGATTTCTAAAAATCTTTAGCATATATACTTTGAATTTTACTTTTTTTCAGTTTGAAAGCAGGCTTTTTTTCTCAATTTACTCATTTGTAACTGAGATAACCCTCCCCAGTCTTCACAAAACCTTCCTGGCTAAATACAGAAATCAAGATGTCATAAATGAGGGTCTTAAACCAAGAACAATCTTTCCCAGACCTCAAAAATGCCAAATATATTTGAATTTACTGCATGAATTTTCAGAATATACCTATTAAAACACTTGGAGGTGTTGCACTCAGTTCTCTTAAAGAACTGGGGCCTTTTGTTAACAGAGTTTCAGAAGAGTGAAAGTAGCTCAAAGCCTTAAAGGACCTAAGTGAAAGGAATAACTTCAGTTACAAAGCATGGACAGTCCTGAGAGTCATATTCTTAAATTATGTACTCTTGTATTGAAGGCAAAGAAGGGAACTGTGCCTAAATAGGATAACCAGGGATACGGTGAACAAACATGTAGATCAAGGCTAACTGGGAGAAGTAACATAGATGAACAGTTAATAAGAAAGCCAAATTTTGCCAAAAGTAGTAGTGAAAGCTAACTGGCAGGCAACTATAACATCTCTGTTAATGTCAATAGACTGCAATGCAGCAAATGAGTTAAAAGAACTGTGAAGACTGGAAGGCAGAGTACACTGACAGGCATTTGTTCAAACAGTGATAAAACCTGGCACAAGAGACAGAAGAAAATCGAGCCATTAAAGTGTGCCAATTCCAGCTATGACCAGAAAATACAAGAAGGAATGAATGCACACCACTCAAACATTGTCCTCTGAAAAGCTGGAAACAGCTTTTGCCCTGTTCTTCAGGCGGGTTGCTTTCTACCAAGCAAAAGCATAAGACATAGATATAGACATAAGAGCTTGAAACTGTGACACATAGCAATGTAGATTCCCTGTGGGACAGAGCAGTAAAGTAACAGCCAGGCCCAAGGCAGTCTCTTGGAATTTGGTCTCCTAGAAAACTTATGGGAAAAGAATAGTTGCAACAACAATGAAACGTGAGTGTTTGTTTTGCCTCATGTATTTTATGGTTAACCATCCTAAAGCCCTCTTCTATTAATATTTAAATCTTATTATTGTTTTTAATAACCCAGAGGACAGAAGATAAAATTGAAATATCATAACTTCTAAAGGTTTGGGAGTTTATTACACATACTGACATTTACAACATGCAAAGGATAAAGGACACATTGAGCCTAATACGACACCAGATTAATTCTGAATAGGTTCCAAAAGGAATCTCACCAGTTTTGTCCCATAGATGGATTAATCAGACATGACAAAGAAAGAAAGAAAAAGAGTTTAAAAGTAATAGTGGGAATAGAAAGGAGGAGGCACATAAATTGGAAGTGACTTATAGTGACTGATTTTCACTATTGAGAGTCCTCTATGATTAGGACTTTCTACCAAATTTCACCCTCAAAACAATTGCACTCTCTACTCCAATTTGATATGGCCGCTGGCATTTTTCTGCTTTTTACTTAACATCTCACCTCTTGTTCCACTATAACATGCTGTGCAAAAGATCTGCCTGATGAGTGCCTGCAGCAATGTGTTCTGGAGCTAAATTGCTTTCTTAAATCTTTTTACTGAAATAAAATGAGCAGCAGGATGTTTGTCATTTCAGCTGCAACAGAATAAATATTTTATCATCCCTTCTTCAAAAGCTCATCTGTAACTCAACGGGTTTATAGAACAATTTAAAGAGTAGAAGCATTTAATTCATTTTAACTTTGATTACATTACACAGCCTATTGTGTCAAAACCTTGAAGCAATTTTTGACTGGGCCCTACTTAATATACTGATTTTTATTTACTTTTCTATAAAGTAGGTAAACTGCCCAGTGGGTCGTAACCCAACACCTTTTTCAAATGGGTGCACAAAGTGTACATCTTTGAAAGAATTTCCATCAAAAGAAAATTTACAGTTTTATTTCCTTTTTTATCTTAGAAACTCTCAAATGCATTCGGTACACAAGTGATAAAACATTAATGAAAAGGCATGCTGAAGCATTTGAAGTGGGGAAAACAATCACTTCACTTCTCATCAAACATGCAGAGAGTTTAATCTGGTGCCCTTTAATAAACATAGACAAGAATTTTATCCAATTATGATGTCCCTCCCAAGTTGTTAGAGAATCACTCAGTGAAGGTCAAGATTTAAGGAGCAGAACTTCAGGCCACATCTGTTACTGACCTTGAGCACTGCAGGGAATTAAGAGCACTACTGCTTCACAGGACTTTGATTTGCAGCATCCTATTCCCAGTAGTACCATATGATGCCAAGAAAAAACATGTGACCTACAGAAGACCAGTACAAATAAGGAACAAGATGAAGCATGGGTATGATGAGGACAAATATGAAAATAAAAAAGATCAACATGTCTTGTTATATCCTGTATCTTTTTCACATTTATCAGAGACAGACAACTGAAATTGCAGAGTGAAAGGAAGAGTTCTATTTTGTAATATCTTTTCACACAATTTTTCTTGCACTCAGAAGGAAAATAAAGACATAAATTAATAAAAATAAAGGAAAAAGGAAGAAGTCAAAATGCAACTTGTTTTGTTATTAAACAAACTTTGTGGTTTTGTACAAGACTGCAACTAGAGTTTTGATTAAAAAATTCTCATGGCTGACAGTACCTTGATTAAAATGTGCCTTTTAATAAACTTCCAAAAGAGGAATCTGAAATAAGAAACACATATATAAGGGCAGATGAGAGACCCTTGACTTATAGCCCTGTAATTATAAGATATCATTTCATGATACCACAAAATATATTACATCCTGGTACTCAAATCTATTATAGTTATTTTAAGACTGTCTCTTCCTCAGTTCTGTTTTGCCTTACCTTGCCTTGCCTCATCTTGCCTCACTCTGCTTCCCTTGCCACCTTCTGTCTTGCTGGTCTTTAAGAGAACTGACATTCATTGTCTGTAAAATAACATCTGTTCAAGTGACAGTTGTACATCCTTCCTGATTGTGAGATTCCTCCATTCTACAGGTCTGTCTTAGCTGCTTACTTTGCAACCTCTGCCTGTAGGAATATTTACCCCAGGTCTGCTTGGCATGAAATGCAACTCTTTAAGTGTCAGTGTGACTGATAATGTGGAAGGCCAAATTCTATCCTCATTTATGATTATGAGAACAGAATGAATCTCTCTAATTCCAACGTGGGGGACACACAAAGCCTACTAAAAATATTAACTCAGAATGTAGAAAGAAAACCTGTGAGATGATATATTAGCTTCTTCTTTATTATACTTTAATTTCATAAGGGAAAAAGGTCACATCTTAAATGAAAAAATAAAGCGTAAATACTATACATATTTTAATAGCAATATTTTGTTTATATTTACATATTTTGAAAGTTTAAATTTCCTGTTTTTCTGTCATGTGACTGGATTATTTAAATGTTGTACATACGTACATATGTACATGGCCCACAATTTGCTTTCTTTTGTTCCCGAAGTACCAGTGTCTATACTGTTTTTTCCTTTACTTTTCTATTTTCTTTCTGTCTGTTTTGGGGGGATTGTGTTCATTTTTTTGTTTGCTTTGTGGTGTTTTGTTTGTTTATTTTCTTCATGTGCTTGCTTTCCAGGAAAACCATACTGGAGTTTTCTCTCAAATTCAAGAGAAGACTTAGTCTCTGTTCCCTCTTTCACAATTACATAATGAACCCACTGTTCTATCTGTGGTGAACTACCTTAGCTGAAAACAATCCATTACAAAGTCTTGCTAATTGCCTTTTAAATTTTCAAGAATCTCTCTTAAATTGCTCAGTCCCAAAAGGGAAGACCACAAGCTCATAAAAACTTACAAACTCTGCCAAACTCTGCAGTGTTTTATATACACAGCAAGTCTGGGTAGATGACCATTTTCTCATTATGAGTGTAATAATTTAAAGCAACAATGATAAAATCACATATTTCTGGTATTTAAGCTCTTCAACTTCTGAAAGTTACAAAATCTTCAAATGAATGACAGTGATTTGGTAAGAGGAGACAAATATGTAATGGAAAAGGATGAATATGCTTACAAAATAAAGGAGTAATTGAATCATCTGTTTAAAACATTGTACAAATATACGACACAAGCTTTCAGTCTAAACTGAGGTAAATGGACCCATATTACTATTCCTATTTGTAGACATGAAACTGAAGAAAAGAGAGATTTTGGCTCCAAGGTGGGAATCTATTTGAAAACATTCTTAACATTAAGCTTACTATGTAAACATGGCAGATTGGCTTGGAATAAATATATAAAGCTTAGGGACATGCCTTGAGCACAGAACATTCTTGAAGGTCTTCTGTTATGCAGACATTTATCCTTCTGTAGGGTCAATCCCACTATTAGTAAGTGTAAATTAAATTATTTGCTCCATAATGGAAAAAACCTCAAGACCATTCACTGTGGCGAAAGAAATTATGGGCTCATAAAAAGGTTAAATTTCTTCAAGCAGAAGAAGAATCTGAACCCTACACACTAAGAGCAGAATGAAACCTGAAGTAAAAGACGTTGAATTGAAGTAGAGCCTAGAAACTACACGCACACTTTTTAAATGAAGTTGTTAAGTAACTGTCCAACACTGCACGGAGTTTTGAAACGAAGTGAGGACACTCATGCTGCCCAAAGAAAAGATTTAACACTCTTCAGTATTTCTTTCTTTTTTATCTACTTTTTCTCATAGAGCACCCATTGTTCTGGGCTTTAACAGTGATTTACAAGGTTCCTCACTCATTCCAGTAGGCACCATCAGAAGATATCTCCTATAATTCCACGAATTGTGCTGTTTCACTGATCTGTTTCTTCAAGAAGAATAATCTCTTTTCTGTGTGCATCACTGAAAGAAACTCATACTAACCCTCTTTTTATAAACCAGTTTTTCAGATGTGAACATTTTCACATGTATGACACAGGAAATCAAGGCACTGTATTTGGTTCTGAGAATTCTCCTGACAGCTACATTCTAAAGTATCGCAATAAGCAAAGCCAAAATCTCTGTAGCAGAGTCATCCATACATTAAAGAGACAAAATATTTATTAAATTATTATTTTTTGAAAGTTTATATAGGTTTTTCTACTCTGGTAAGGGGCAAATAGAACAATACTAATTTCTATACTTACACTTGTACTTCTACACTCCATCTCCTAGTGTTTAACAGCTTTGAGAGCCACAAAGCATCTACTGACAACCAGACAGGACAAGAGATCCACCTTATTACACACCTTCAGCACACTACATTTCTTTTTATTGATTTCTATCCATATCACTATTTTCTTCCTCTAAACATCAAACTCTACCTGTTGTCCAGTTCTGGAGTTTTTATCTTCTTCCCAGCATGGTGTCTGCCCCAACTTCCACTTTTGTATGGCTCTTTAAAAAGTGTTTCAGATAACCAAATATTGATTTTGAGAGCTATTTAAAATGCTCTAAGAACTGCAAGAGGTTGCCAGCTAAACCACAGGATGGTATGTGGGATACCAATTGTCTTTTAGAAATGCAGTTGAACAGGAGAAATACACATGAGGTTGCCTACTTAATACTCTATGCAGACACTTTATACTTCCTCACATAAACCGAGTATCTTTGTATAGATTAATTTCTATTAGATTTCACACAACCAGTTTAGTTGCGCACCTACTATTTTGTATGCTCTTAGGGAAGGAAAATGTACTGCCACACGTGTCACCTTGAAAATTTGTATATATCTATGCACATTGTATACTCTTGCATACATGCTTCATTAAGGGAAGCCACTGCCTGAGCAAGTCATACAAAGTAAAATTTAGTTCAACTTAGCATAATCAAGATGAAAAAGAATTTTGGCTATTTATGTGTAAGTTGACATCTCTAGGTCTATACCCATCACCAAAGCTGAACATTCACCCCTAATAAATGATACTGTTTAATTACGGTTCTTTTATGCCATTTTTATTCAATTGTTATCTGTATTTTTGAGCAATAGCTTTTATGGAAGTTAGCCCAGAGTTAAAGACTCACATTCAGATTAGAATGTCAGTTTGCTTCTGTGATTTGATTAGCTAAAAGATATTTTTTCCATTATTTTGTGAACAGTTGAATTTGTGTTTTCTGCTTGTAAAAACGTTACTAATTTTTTAATTATATGAATAATGATCTTTTCAAGCTACAAAGCCAAGTCCCATACAGACTGGTACAATTGTTGATTCTGTGTTTTCAGACACAAAACCAGAATCTGCTTTGTTAGGGTGTTGATAAATCAGAGGTTTGTTTCTATTTCAGTATATTGTTTGGCATATACAATAGGCAGAATAGAATGAGTTAAACATATGATGCTTTTATTTGCTGCCATTGTTGCTTACAGAACATTTATAACAAGCTCTTTGAGACTCCTTGTAATGGTGAGAAAACAATTTGTTTTGAGAATAAATTTGTTGAATGGGAAACGTTTCCAGTTTGCTTTCCAAGCTATAATGACGTGACTGAATTCAGAAGTGCCCTTGAAAATCTGCAATGTAGAATAGCAACACATTTATTCTATACAGTGCCAAGGAAACTACTAACAACAAATAAATACATGCTGGTTTTCTTAATTTAATAACTATTACTGCTTTTCATTTCATTTTCTTATTTTATTTCACCTCTGATACACCATTTACAGTAAGTTGATGAGGTCTCAGGTCACCACAGAATTTAAGAATGTGCTGAGTTTTTAGCACAATGAATAAAAGTCTGCCTGTTTAGGCCGATGATACTCTGAAGTGCTACTCCATGTTATGCTTTGCATTTCCTTTGCAGTCCTGAAATCTTCCTGAAGCTTTAAATCAGGCTATTAATTCTGGTTTCTGAGAGTTCAGGTCCTGTCTCACAGACAATTAATGACCAGTGATAGAGAACCCAGTCATTCCCTTTTACTTCTCTCACTCACTACATTAATAAGCCAAACTAATAGCCTGAAGTGAATAAAATCAAATATCACTATTTTTGTAGGGGGCTACTGTGTGCTTTATCTCTCTAAACATCTAACCTACATAGTCCTTGTTAAGTACTGGATATCAATGCTGAGCCAATTAGTTAAATAGTTGTGTCTAAATATATGATCAATACTAATGATCTGCTTTCATTTTTAAGCAGAAAAGCAAACATTTAGCACATTGTGAACCCTGGAATTTTGAAAAGTCAGACACAAGTTCTTTAGAAAAAAAAATTTAAACAGTGACAAGAGGTCCTATCATTGATTCAAATTGAAAAAGTAAAGGAAAATCAGTGGTGCAAATTAATTCATTTCTCCAAAATCTACATTTAGGTCTTTAACCATCTAACATCTTTTAAAAATATGTACTTATCTGTAGCTTCCTTACCCTTATTATCAACACTTCTATCCACAAGGAAAACTTCTACTCCACAATGAAAAGAAGAACATTTCTATTCCACAAGGGAAAGGTTCAATACTGGGCCCTGTATTGTTTAACTTATTCATCAGTGACTTGAATGAAGGGACAGAATGCCTCCTCAGTAAGTTCACTGACTATACAAAGCTGGGAGGAGTGGCTGACATCCCAGAGGGCTGTGCAGCCCTTCACAACGACCTTAACAGGCTGGAGAGGTAGACAGAGAACTGCCTGAAATTCAGAAAGGGCAAGTGCAGGGTCCTGCACCTGGGCAAGAATAACCCCAGGTATCAGTATATACTGGGGGATGACCTAAAAAGGACCTGGGGGTCCTGGTGGACAACAAGATCTCCATGAGTCAGCAGTGAGCCCTTGTGGCCAAGAAAGCCAATGGTATCCCACAGTACATTAGGAAGAGCATTGCCAGCAGGTTAAGGGAGGTGATCCTGCCCCTCTAATCTGCCCTAGTCAGGCCACATCTGGAGTCTTGCCTCCAGTTTTGGGCTCCTAAGTACAAGAGAGATAAGCAGCTGCTGGAGCATGTCCAGTGAAGGGCAACAAAGATGATTAGGGGACTGCAGTGTCTCACTTGCAGGTTCAAGCTGAGAGAGCTGGACTAGCTCAGCCTCAAGAAGGATGACTGAGAGGGGACATCAATGTGTATAAGTGTCTAAAGGGAGGGTCACAAGAGGATGGAGCCAGGCTCTTCTCAGTGGTGCCAAGCAATAGGTTAATAGGCAATGGGCAGAAACTAATGCACAGGAAATTCTACTTGGATGCGAGGAATAATTTCTTTACTGTGCAGGTGATCGAACACTGGAACAGATTGCCCAGAGAGGTTGTGGATTCTCACTCACTGGAGTTATTCAAGAACTGTCTGGATGCAGTCTTGCACAATGTGCTCTAGGATGATCCTGTTTAAGCAGGAAAATTGCACCAGATTATCCACTGCGGTCCCTTCCAACCTTACCCATTTTGTGATTCTGAGTTTCTGTGAAAATAATATTGCAGTTTCTGTGCTATAGAAAATTACACAGAAAGTGTGTAATACTTAAAATTCACCAAGTTTAATTTCCAGATGTGGGGGAAAAAAACCACTTTCTATGCAATCATCTAATGATAGCACTGCTTTTGTTGAAGACAAGCATTAGTTTAGAGAGATTTAGCGTTATACTGCAGGTGCTTGATTCTGTCACAAAACGATTTGTGAATTCCCATGGAAATGAGCATTTTCTTTTAGGAGCATTGAAAGACTCATTGGGCATAATAGTCTCCATGGGATACCTGTCACCCCTGTGCTGTAGTGCATTTCAAGTTTCAGATGACTGTATTTTCCATACAAGTAATTTTCCACACAGGAGAGGGGTTACTGTATGTGCTAGGCTACAGACTGTCAACCCCCTAAGGTTCAGTCCAAAGGAGAAGAATTTGGCCTTGAGGCTATCGCCTGATGTTTATATCAAAGTGATGCTGACACATAGTGAGAGCAAAAGGCAAGAAATTTACCAACAAATAGCTGCTTTGAAAACAGCTAGTTTTGAATCCTGATGCCTTTGTTCTTCTCTGCTGAGCAAGCTGGCAACTTGACATAGGGGGTATTGCCTGGTGCATTTTCTTCTTCATACTTGTATGCAGGAGAAGACAGTAACTTGTCTGTTTGACTACATCTGTATCTCTACTGACAGTTTCAGCCATATTACAAGCTTTCATTATCCTAGTAACAATTTAATTCCAAAGTGCTTTCTCCAAAATCCCTATTAGTCTGGTCTTTTAAGCATCATTAATAAGTTCATTCAAATAACAAGAAAATAGACATAAAAGCATAGCAGTTTTTTATTATTATTTTGAATGCATTTATAATTTTATTTTTCTCTCTCCCATCTTCAACTTATTGACAATTAGTCATAGACTCAAAAATATAACAAAAACATGTAAGTCTTGCCTATATAATATTTTGCATATTATAAGTAGCATATTTCAAATGTATTAAAATAATATGATTATTTTAGTTTTAGATTTCTTACATAATTACAACAATGCCTCTTTTTATTTAAACTGGCCTCTTATAACTTTATTTTGAGAAAATTTTGCATTGATATCTCTCAAGGAAGCTGTTGTTCTTGAAAGTAGGGTGTTTGACTGCTGATATCTGCCAGCACGATACCTGATGGCATTCAGAGAGGTTTCAGATGAGCAATAACTGCTGAATTAATTCTGGACACCATACAGAGGTAGCAACAGGAAAAATGTTGCTTCCAGAGACAGAAATAAATTTACTTTGACCTAAATTAACTCACATCCGTAGGCATGTGGGCAAACAGGGAAATACACATGGGTTTGCTCTTAGTGTTTCCTTTAGGAAAATCTAGAATTGGTCATAAAGTCATGCTTTCCCCACACAGTGCTGAACTGGAGAGATAAAGCAAAACAGTCTTTCATAGAACTGGCATCTCTGAGCCAGCCTCATGTGCTGTTCAAAAGGAACCAAAATAATTCATATTTATTAATTAGCACAATGACATATGAGTGTGAATATTATCAAATGTACATAAATAAATGAATACTTAAAGGTACATTTTTATAATTTTGTAGTCATATATATCTATGTAGCTTCAGCAAACAGAAGTTGTTGAGGAACATTGTGTGTCTACTCTCTACATCTGACAGGTCACAACAATCAGAGGATCCTCCCAATGACTGAAGAAAAGGCAACAAGGACTATTTGGAGAGCCAGAGGCTCATCAGCCTAAACAAGGTACCTGAAAATGCTATGGATAAAATCCACTGAACCCATGTCCAGGCATATGAAGAACAAAATTGTGATTGGAAATAGAGATAAGGAAATTATCAAGAGCATATGATATCTCATCCATTTGTTTGTCTTTTGTGATGAGATTCCTGGCTGTCATCTGAAAGGAAGAGAAGTGGATGCTGTACAAGTTGATTTAATCAGGGTCCTTGATGTGATCTTGCAAAGAATACTACAGCCAGATTGATGAGCTATGGACTGTAAAGACGGACTTGAAGGTGAAAACAAATTGGCTAGACCCCCTGATTTCATGATGTGATAGCACAAAATCGGCTGTTAGTGACATTCTTCAGGATTCCATACTAGAGTTATTATAGTTAAGCATCTGTATGTCCTGGACAATAGGACTGAATGCACCAAGCCGTGACAAGCTGTGGGCAACTGCTCTTCACTGAGATATTGACAGGCTCAAAAATGGTCTGAAATATCCTTATAAAGTTAACAAAAGCAAATGCCATTTTCTGCTAGGAACAGGTGCAACAAAATGCATTTCAGTACTAGCTGGGGAAAAAAAAAAGTTAAACCCCCCATCTCTACAGAAATAGACCAGAATGGTGGACAAATTGAACATGTCTCTGTGGCATGCATTGGCAGCAAAAACAGTCAACTACATAGTGTATTGCCAGGAATGCAGCCAGAACAGGAAGGAAGGGGTGACTTGCACTTGAGAGACTGCATCTGGGATATTCTGTTCACATTTTTAAACCCCCGTGTAAGAACAACTTTGTCATACTGGATCAAGCTCATTGGAGGCCAGATTGTCAGGGGACTGAGATACTTTTTACATGAAGACAGAATGAGGCAACTTGCTTTGTTCAAGTTTAAGAAGAGGAGAGTAAAGGGAGATTTTGCCAAGCTATACAGCTATCTAACAGATGACATGAAAAAAGCAGAGACAGACTCTTCTCAGAAGTGACCAGTTCTAGGAAAACTGGTGACATACATAAATTGCAAGAAGAGATGTTCTATCTAGATAGTGGATCATTTTTCCCAGAGAGGTTGTGAAATCTCACAACCCACATGACTGGAGACTCAAAACCTAACTTGACAAGGTTCCAAGATATCTGGTATAGGATAAGGTACCCACCAAGAAAAACTTTTTTAAAAATCACTCAGACACAGGATTCCAAAAACTTTTCCAGGTGTTCAAGGCCATATTGGGTAGAGTTGGTCTAGTGGAAGTGCCCCTCTCTATGGCAGGGGGTTGGAAGTAAATGACCTTTAAGATCCCTTCTAATCCAAACAATTCTATGATTGAATGTTTCTTATGATTTCTGCCTAAACTGTGTACTGGAAAGGGCTTTCAGGGATTCAAAATGATAAGTTCTTTCTCCAGAACTTGGTCATGACACTTGCTTCAGTATATAGAAGAGGTTCTTGTGAGAGTTCATTGCTACACAAAGCTTGAATGATTTTCTCTAACAAAATGGAGAAGGAATTTTCCATCACTTTCTTTGCAAGTTTCCTGATTATTATTTATGCTTAGATCACATCAAACTTACAGCTGGCAATGAATCCATCTCAAGGCTTAGTTCAGCTGTATTGACTTACTAGAGAGAGAAACACTAAGACTTTTGAGACTTTACTATAAGAAATTTAAGGCCACAAAGATTTAGAATATCTAAGGTTTAAGCTAAAAATATAGCTAATAAACTACTGGTAATTCTAGTCTTGAATATTGCTTCCAAGCACAGTGTTTCAACAGAATACAATTCTCTTTGCAGATATTTCTTGGGATTATCACAAGAACTGCTATTAGTTAAGCACTGTCCCTGAATATCAATAGTTCCTCACTGCCAATCTCCATCGTATCAATTATCTAGATTTCATTCATATAGGGAATAAAACAGGTTAGATGACTATAGCATTAAAAATTCAATGTAGTGGAATTTCAAAGGTAATGCTGAATGAGACTTAAGGGAGTAATTGATTTGTGATCCAAATTCAGGGCCATGTTTAAGGGTCAGGCATGGATTTTCCCACATGCCAACTAAAAGTGAAGTAAGCTGCCTCTGGTTTCCTCATGCCATTCTCAGCTTAATGCAGAGGTGGTAGTCTGGGTGATTTACATTTGCCCAGTGTAAACCAAAGTCCAGTTTCATTTTCCCTGAATTCAGGATTTTCTGAGACATGATTTATCCTCTGAATTTCTCTTTACATGATACAGTGATACCTCTTTGTTCTGAATTCAGTTGAAACACATATCAATAACAATGACCACAGGTCTGACAGCACCTTCATTTGTCAAGGTTTTAATCTTCTGTTCCAAAACATTCTGAAAGGCTGATAAATTTGTGCATATATTTGGAATCACATTTAGTTATAATGATCCTATATACAGAATAATATGTTACCTGAGTTCCTGAAAAAATAACAGAAGGAAGAAAACAGAAAAAGTTATTAGTCTGAAAAAGTATTTATTCTCTCATAGTGCTGTACACACTATTAAGAATCATTTATTTGTTTTTAGTAACAGTGGATTTTTATTAACCTAAGATTAGACACATAATGCAAAATAATTTCCCTCTTGTGCTTATGCACCACTTTTACCTGTCCCTTTCTCTTGCTCAGATTGTTCTGTCTCAAACCTTATTTGCTCCCTGATCATCTTGTGGATCTAGGCTCTAAAGCTAATACACTGTTTGATCTAACTTTATATTCTTAAATAACCAAATATAAATCTGAAATATTTCCCTGATAGACAATATCCTAAATCTGAATATGACTCACTAGATGGGCAGTTGTTAATTTATAATGCTAAGAGAGGCTTCCAGAATGGGGATAAATGGAAATTCTCATATTGTTTTCTTATTCCACATTTGTCATGCACAGCAGGAAAACTGATGTAATTACCATCATGCAAACCTTGTGGGATGGCTCAGACAACTGGAGAGCTACAATGGATATCTGTAAACTCCTCAGAAGGGATAGGCAAGCAAGGAGATGTGGTGGGGTAGAGCTGTATGTTAGGGACTGTTTTGACTGTCTAGAGCTTGATGATGGTGATAGGACTGAGTGTTAATGGGTGAGAGTCAGGGGGAAGGCCAACAAGTCAGATATCATGATATTTTTTAATTAGTGTGTTCTTCACTTAGATTTCTAGCCAGCTAACATATGTGGATGATTCCACTAATCTCAGCAAAATGATATGTTTATGCATATCCAAGAATCAAAATAAATTTATGCTCAGTCTGTTTAACTTAAAAATGGATGAATTAAATATATATGTCTCCATAATGCTCTTCAAGAATGAGTCTGTTATCCACAGCTTCATCTGAGTACTTCCAAACCTAGGAGAGTGATCTGAAAGAATCAGCTGCTCTACTGGCTCACAATAAATTTGCATTTCATCTAGTTAATTATTTTTTTGTTTGCAATCTGAAGGCAAAACTGAAGTAAAAGGTATTAAGAACCAAAGGCAATACAGATATAGATCACAAACATACTCAATACCTGATGCAATCAGAAGTTTTTTGGCAGATGCACTCTTCCAGCTACAACAGTCAATGTGTACAACACCACTTGAAATAAAGATTATACCTTACCATGTTATTAAATGGATAACAATGAGTTCTTTTCCCTAAATTTCCTAGTCCTTTTAAAAATCTCTTTGCAGCTTTGTTGTCTGCAACATTTGGCATTTATGAGTTCCACAACGTAATTATACATAATACACAAGTTAACCAATTTTGTTTGCTCTAAATTTATTGCTTGGTAATTTCAACCATCGATTTTTGTTGTTGTTTTAATTATAACAAATACATAATAACTTGGTATCCAGTTTTCAATTTGTTTTTTTTTCACTGAATTCTCATACCCCTTTCTATCAGTCATTTTTTCCTCAGATTTCCAAACTAAATCTGTGCCCTGTTGCATGTCATCATTCATCCTTTTTGCTTATGGTATTCTTATCAAAGTATTTGTTAACACAGAGTTTCCTCTACTGAATTATCATTCAGCATTATGAAATATTCCTTCTCTTCAGCAGCCAGACGTAAAATTAACAATCACAAATTTGTATGAAATTGTGTATCATGTAAATTTTATTCCTCACTATCTTCCTTTTTATTTCTATCTTTGATGAATATACTAATCATGAGTCTCAGCAGGTATTCTGGTGAGGTTCCAGAATTGGTAAACCACATTGAAAATCAATCTCTTTTGGGGTTTACTTTTTTTATTTATTCTTTGTTTGTCAAGGCACAGGTCATGTACTGGTTTTGGCTGGGACAAAAATAACTTTCTTCTTAGAGGTGCTTATACAGCATCACAAGTGTTTGTCAAGTGCTTCTCATGCTGCCCCAAAAGCAAGCAGGCTGGGGGTGCATGAGAGGTTGGGAGAGAACACAGGTGGAACCTGACTCTAACTGACCAAAGGGGTATCCCATACACTGTGGTGTAATGCTCAGCAACAAAAGCTATGAGGAAGAGAAAGGAAGAGTGAGCTGTTCATAGTCATGGCATTTGTCTTCTCAAGTCACCACTCTGCATGATGGAACTTTCCTGGAGATGGCTGAACACCTGCCTACTCATGGGAAGTGATGAAAGTATTCCTTGCCATGCTTTGCTTGCATGTGCATTTTCCCCTTACCTATTAAACTCTCTTTATCTCAACTCATGAATTTTCATACTTTTAAATTTCCAATTCTCTCCCCCACCCCACTCCAGAGTGAGCCACTGGATGTGTGGTGCTGAGCTGCTGGCTGAGGTTGAACCACCAGAGCTCATAAGAATTTTATCATTTTAGGAGCAATTGACATGAGATTTTCCTGCAAGACTTTTGAAAGTACCTTTATCCACAATCTTATTGATTTTTTAAAGACTAATGAATCTATGAGGCATGTACAGAACCAGCATGCATTTTTCTTTCATATATCAGGTTTATTCATAAACAGACTATTTGTTTTCATTGTTTGCACCAAGACATAATAATAATGGTCTACAAAGTTCTCTTTAATACCATGTCATAAAAGCCACCTTCCCTTTCTTTGAGATCAAGGATTATTTAATTCATGTATTGGTTTATGTATTAATTCAGAGATTGGAGATTCATATCTAAGATTCATATCAATTCTGAGATTCATATCTAAGATTCAGAGATTCATAATTGAGTCTTTGATGATTCTATTAATATGATGCATAACATATTCAGAGATTTCATATCTGAGTTTCTTAAGAGTGTCTTTAGAACTCATTGAGCACCAGCTGGATTGAGTTGGTCAGCAGGATCCTAGCTTCACAAGGCATTTCAAATTGTGACATTACTGTTTTGCATTATTCATGAGCTTCATTATATGTTTGAACTACCTTCTTATCTATTAGTCATTCATGAATGCTATTCTCAAACACCTTGTTATAAGCAGTAGTAATACCTAAAACAGCTGAGAAAAATGGTTTTGCTTTGACAAGAAAAATACTTTGGGTTTTTTTGAACTAATATCTATCTTTATTCTACAGACAAAACAGAAAACCATAGAGATCATACAAGAATTCTTGCTGCTCCACTTTTCAAGTCCATGTTAGCTATTCATGCTTCTCCTGTAGTTTATTAGTTACAATGTACTGTGATTAAATCTATATGACAGATAAATGTTGCTAATATTTCAAATATCACGGAGTAAATTTTCCACTGATAGAGTTATGCCACTCCAACCTGGCCCGATCAGTACAGGCTCATTTCCATTTGTGACAGATGAAAGTCTTTGGAAGCATGGAAACTTCAAAGACCACAACACCGAGATGCACAACATTATGGATGCATAAATTCAGGAAAAGGCTGTTTTATCAAAGCTGAGGGGTAATTAATGCAAATCCCTAGACTTTCAACCAGGTAAATAAGCATGAAAGCCTCACCCTTTTCTGCAAAACTGTATATATTGGTTTGTTTTGGTTCAAGAAGCTGATGAGGCAGTCTAAAGATATAGCCCTTCTCAGGAATAAGATAGATGCATTTTCTAGACTGTGAATTAGACTGTAGGTGTTGTGCAAATATGATAAATATAATTTAGAGTAAAGCAGGAGCAAAGGCTGAAGCCTAAGAAATTGTTTTGAGGGAATGAAACATGATGTCATGAATGTCTAATCAATAAGCAGAAAGCAAGAGACTTGAGACAATAATGTGAAATGTTTCTGATATAAAAAATTGGCTCCTGGTATTAGGAGTGATAAGTGATGAAACAATTAATAAATTAAGATGAAGTGAACATTTTTCCTTTTTCTAAATATTATACTTACCATTTTACCTATAATTATAAGAAATTATAAACACAAAGATTTTGAGAAGAAAGAATTTCCAAAAAGAATTTCACTTTGGAAGAAGCTAACATAATTTGTGGCACATATGAAAAAGGAGTATTTCAGCTCTATGATTATTGACAATTCCATGTTTTGCCTCCTAGGAAAAGTCATATTCCCCCAGAATTTGCCAATAAGCTGCAGGAAAGTGACCATTTGTTTCTAGGACTCTTTTATGCTTGATTTCACCTCAGTTCTGATAGAGTTACCAGAGGCAGAGAGCCATGATGCAAACCTTACAGCCTCTGACAGCCCCTCTTGGAAGATGCATGCCACTTCAGCATTCATAAGAAGAGAGGGAGCCAAGGAACTATAATTTAAACACAACTGAGTAAAAAAACAAGCATATTTTGAAAGAGAACTCCAACACTAACATTCTGCTTTGTGTCTAAAGTGTTTAAATGTCTTTTTAGTGGAAGTCACTGCTAAACATGCATCACTGAATTAATCAAAATATTTCAGCCCTGACAGACATGGGCTAATAACTGGAAAATAAAACCATCTTCTATTTCTTTCAGTGTACACCTAAGGATTGTAAAAGGATTTTTTAAAATATTTTGCTTTACACTGATCATGAAAATAACTTTTTCTTTTCCTTACCAATTCTATCATTACATCATTCAATAGATTGTGGGAGTGTTTGCCTTATCTTAAATAACAGATGGGTAGTTATCTTACAGTCCAGATTATTTCTTGCAAAACCTCATTTTATTCTTTAAATGTATCTCCTTTTCTTTCCCATACTAATGAAGTTTTCAGTGTTTCTCTGAATGATCTGCATTCACATAACTGGAATTAACACAAATTTATGCCAAAGTTCCCAGAGAGATCCTGATTTTCACAAACAAGTTTCTATGGTGATATTTTTTACACATCTTTTCATAAACTGTACACTATTCTTTGTCATGTTAATCTCCTAAAATATATTTAAATAAAGTTCTATAATAGCTATGTTTGGAGCTTGGCCCAAGTCCATATTTTTTGCTTCTGTGTTGGGGCTTTTTTCTTCTCTAAAATCCATGTATTTTGCAGCTTGGTTTTGTTTGCTCAGCTTGTTAATATATGATTCAAGCATTAAATACAACTTCAAGCATAGGATTCCATCAGACATTTTTTCTAATTTGTTGGCCATTTTTTGCTGATTAGTATTTCTAGTATTTAATAGCATTTAGCTAATTTAACTAATTTCACAATAAACATTTCAGTTTTAAATAATTTATCTTTGCAAAACATTAACTAGAAGATTTTATAC
The DNA here is from genome assembly GCF_000695815.1 of Acanthisitta chloris. NCBI lineage: Eukaryota > Metazoa > Chordata > Aves > Passeriformes > Acanthisittidae > Acanthisitta > Acanthisitta chloris. The sequence continues at coordinate 45,433 of NW_008675135.1, forward strand.
TTACATGCTTAATCAAAATGGATATATTTTTACTTTGTCTCTCTGCTTTCAGGTGGTTTACACATCTAGCAATTATATTACTAAAACATATTATCAAAGCATAATAATTGAGCAAAGTGTCCAGAATATTTTTTTGTGTAATGAAAAGACAGATCTGTTTCACTTTCATGGATCTGCTCATACTACAGAAACCAAGACTGACAAATCAGGAGCCATGAATTAAGATTAAGGGCCATAAGTCATCTGATCAGAATAAGACTCAACAGAAGGCATTAAGAAAATACTTAACTTCTGTTTGTCTATCATGCTTATAAATGATTACAGATTTTAGAAGTATCCTCTAGCTTCTTTATTAAAATGAAAGCTATTAATTTTAGAAGTATCCTCTTACCAGCTGATAGCTTCTTTATTAAAATGAAAGCTATTGTTGGAAACTGGCAATTTTGGGGTAAAGCTATAGGTGGTGAGAGGAGTTAAGAGTCTAGGCAGATCAAGGTGGCTGTAATCAATCACAGTTTTTTCGACATTCTTTCAAACCCTGCATACTCACACAACTGCTCAGTAACCAATGCATTAGATTCCTGCCTTCTAAGCAAAGTGTGCTGAGATTCAGATTAGTGGCAACTCCTTTATCTTCATGGTTTCTAAATAAAATATTTTGTTAGATTCATTCCTCATGTGAGGGACAACAGCATCGTTGATCTTTCATCCGGTAAGAAGTGTTTCCTCATAGAGAGAATTGCATCACTTCTGAGGGTGGTGTCATGGTCATTGCATGGTTTCAGAATCAGAATGTAGACAGACCTTCCAGTACTGTCTTGGACTTTACAGATATACTTGGGCAGGGAGCAGGAAGGAGAGCACAGTAGCCCATGCCTTTCCCTGGAAGGCATGATGTCCTTTACTTGGTCTTAGGTATTTATTTTTCAGGGTCACAATTCTGATACTGTTCTATCTGCTTATTAAAAGAAAAATAACAGCCTACATTGTTGAAAAAAGGTTCAGGGTTCTGACACTATGAAAACTATTGAAAAATGTTATCTGCTCAGATTTCAGTTCAGTGGAAGTGACTCACTTCATGTGTAGCTAGGATTCATCTTCCTGGCTTTAGTCCTTCAAAAAATCAGCACTAAGAGTTGAGAAAAATTGAGAGATGCTTGAAAGAAATAGGAATTTCCAGAGAGTGAGTCACCTGACTGTAAAATACAGTGTCCTGGATATGCCTTCCTCTTTCACTCCTTTGATTATTAGATAATTATGTGATGCAAAATTCAAGCCATTTACTAAATGAGATTCATATACACATCTTCATACATTATATGCCTTTTGCCATTGTGCACACTCATCCTTGTATTACATATTATTCAGGTGAAGGAGAATATTATCTTCTTATGACCTACATGCAACACAAACAAAACTGTATTTAAAAATTTTGTTGTAGTATATTAATCAAAGGTAGATTTCCTAATCCCTGCTCAGCAGCCTGTTTTTGATAGTGTCTTCCATTTAACTACAAGCAAGCATTATAAACTATTTATATACATCAGATTTTTCTTGTATTTATTTGATCACTACTTTCTGCCACTTTTCTGACTGTTAAAACTACCAGATGCTTTCAAATTGTATCATGATTCATACAGCTTTTTGGAATTATTGCTTCCTTTATTCCATCTGCAGCAACCAGTTTAATTTCATGCATCCCTTTTAATAAGCTGATTCATGCCAGGTGCCACTTTTTCTCATCTTCTTCTAAGAAACCAAATGACAAAGAAAGTTAATGATGAAAAACTGCATCTTTGGGAGGTCAAAGAGTTCATTTTCTGACACAGACTCATTAGATGATGTAGCACACACCAAGGGTGGCACTGATTACCATAGCCTCTGTACTCTTAAAGGTTAATGATCAGGATAATTAGCTGACCTATTGTAACCAGATAACATTCAATTGAGATAAGTGACAGGTGACTGTAGTTACTAAAATAGACTAGAAACAGACCATGACATTGCAATTTACTTATTAAAAATTGCCTGTAAAAGAAGCTGCAGAAAATATCAGATGCATCTTTTAGATAGGTCTAATTTAATAGTTTTGATAGCCTCTATTTTATTAATGCCCCAAAAATCTATTTTGTCTGTAAAGAAAAGATTAGAGAGAGGTTTCATCTGGTCCAACCTCCCTGCCTGAGCAGAGCCATCCTAGAGCATGTGGCACAAGATTGCAGCCAGACAGTTCTTGCACCTCCAGTGAGGGAGAGGCACAGGTGGAAATTTTAAATGTAGTTGGTCACATATTACAAACCATAAAAGGGGGATTTAAAGCAACCCATGTGCTTATTTTGACAGCATTATTCTACGGTCGGAGTAAGACTTTATTGAAGCAGTCCCATGATAAAGCTACTTTTATTAAAAATGTTTCATCATGTTCTATCTAAATGTGTGGTGTTGCTGGGAAAAACATGAGGCTTGTTTTGGGATTTTTTTGTGTTTTTTTTGCTTTGGGTATAGAATTTTTAACTTGGAGACTAGCAAAAGTGTGGAAGACGTTGGGTGGATATTTTTCTGCGTCACAAGAGCAAGCACACTCTGGACACCTAAGAGATTTGATCCAGAAATTCATCAACCCTATGTAATTAGACAATATGTGTAAGCTGTGGAGAATCCCCGTACCACTGTTGTTTTTTGGGTATTTTTTGCTCTGTTTTGACATCACACCTGCACTGTGACAGTATAGGCATCACAAGTAAGATGGCATATGTCCTGTCTTTCAGCACTCTAGATGATGGAGCAGCAAAATTGGACAAGAAAGCCATAAAAACCTGTCCTTATGAGACAGAGATATTCCAATAGATTTTTCATGAAATCTCATCAAATTCCAGGAAGAAGCAGCATACATAGAAACACAGACCTATAAGGGATAATCACAATTAAAGTCAGTCCCATCTATGAGACAAAACTTCAGAAGACTCCACAGGCTCACATGTTCTTGCTCTGTTTCACATACAGACAGTTATAAAATTATCTCCCCATCGTACTTAGGATCTTTGGAATATGAACACCAATGACCTAGGAAAAAAGCAGGTAATGCCAAAGATTAGGTCAGGACACTATAGTTTTGGCCTCTGAACTGTTACACTGTCACAGCTATCGTGGCACAGTTGTGGCCATTGCTAAGTATCACTCTTCTAAAGCATTTCTGTGCGTATTTCTGTGCATATTTCTGCAACTAACACAGGCTGACCATTGCCAAAAGTCAGTTTGTATATGACCACACTGGTTTACATATAAAAATGTTTGATACTGCTAGCACAGATGATTCTGTATCAGCTTGTCTTGGTGTGACAGAATGGTCCAAGATGTGTTAAGTTTGTTAGTTAGGACTCTAGCTTTAGCAAAATCCTTAGATCTGGGATTCAGCAGATCTCACGTGAAGGAAACATCCTTTTCATCGAGACCACTTTGCTTTCAATTCCGGTGTGTTCTATCCAGGGCATGGCAATGTTTCTGATTACTGCAATGATAAAATCCAGAGAAGAAAGAGTGATCTTTCAATATCTAGATGCTAAAGAAAGACTGAAAGATCTGGAGTAATTCAGTCTGCCTCAGGAGAATTCTAACCTATAAACTTGTAAATCTTTTTGACAAAGAGAGAGAATATTTTCTTCAGGGCCAATTAAGTTAGGGCAAGAAGTAATGGGCATATATAACAGTGAGAGAGATCAGATATTAGGAAGAGCAAAGTAAGTGGAGGGATTTGGGGGGCACTAAAATAGTGAACAAGAGTTCAATCCTGGAACTTTTTAAGAAAAGCTGCAGAAAATATTGAGAATTATTTAACTGATAAAATGTTAGACCGAGAAACAACGTAGAAGGCACTGAAGCTGCTTTCTAATCCAATTTCATTAGAATTTTCTGATCATGATAAGCTCGTGTAAGAAAAAAACCTAACAAATATTTGACATTCTCAGAGAATCTACTTGGTTGAAAAAAATGCAATAAAATTGAAAATATATTCTTATTATTTATTGACTGTAAGTATACTTCTGTTTCAGTATTTAGCCATAGCTGGTGAAGGAGGTGAGTAAAATGCAACCATTTAAATTGAATTCTATACCCTATTCTTGCACATATTCTAAATGTGAGCATCCATATTGATTTTCTTTAAGTATAATAATAATGATAGGATTTTTTCACACTTCTTCCACATAACACTAAATTTAAATGCGTTCTGTCATAATTGTTCTAACTGCTTTCAAATTAATTCATTTTTCATATCTTAACATTGTAGGAGGTCTGCTGTTTCATTGCTATACTTCTCAGTTGATTTGGTTATGTTGACTTCTTCAGAAAGAGAAGCTAGATATTCCATAATTTCTAGCTTCTTATTTCCCTAATTCCACATTCATGTAAACAGAATATTTTACCACATAATGTATGTTGTATTAAAGGAGAAAGTGACCTTATTTCCCCCTCCACTCCCTGTCTACATTTTTATTTCATTGCCCTAAATCTGGCATGGCTGTTTATAACAGCTGTTCCACTTCTCCTTTCTTCAAGTACTGCAAGCTATAAAGCTTCATTTTTAGCTCTTAATGCAGTCAATCATTTATCTAATAAAATAAAGAAGACTAATGAATCTTCCCCATATAAAGCTTCATTTAGCTGGACTTGACAATAGAGCAGTATTGCTCAAAGATGTGTGAACAAGCAACAGGAATACCTGGAGCCAGATATGTTTAAGTAGCTCACAGTAGGTCATATATAGGAAAAGGATTACAACAGTAGAAGGAAAAGCAAGTGGTTTTGCCCCAGGCTACCTCTGGGGCATTAGAAGGAATGTAATTCTACCAGGACAAGCATGGTGAAGCATATATTGCAACATAAGCTGCTCATAAAGTAGTTGTAGAGATTAAATATCTTTTAAATGCTTAACTTTAATTGGAATGTGGATAGCCTGAAGGCATAAAATTCTGTCTAATATATTTTTTCTTTTAACAGTTTAATAAATAGGTACAGAAAATACTTAATGAGAATTTCATTAGAGTATTAAAGCCCAGTTAACTTTCTTAGTTTTCTCTTGTAATAAAAAAGTTAGAGAATTGAAATTTAAAGTTAGTCTAGGACATTACTTTCAGTTCACTACCTCACAATTGATTGAAGCTACATACTGAAGATATTGATTCAATTGAATATTTCTATATATATGCAGAATCTTTGCGAAACAAAACTGATGCACTTGAAAACATATATATCTAAAAAAATATTCTCTTTTGTACGAAATGTCTGTATACATTTAATAGAACACTTCATCTGAATAATGCATGTTAATTATTTAGAAAGTTGTCTTTCCTTCTTTTTTTCATTAATAGTTGATGTCTTTGTGCATCTGAAATATCAGCATGACCAAGATTAAATTTATGTGACTGCTCTCATCCCGGATTTTCCTTATACTTCTTTGTGTATACCTAAGCTGGTTTCCTGAAGGTCACTGCCTTCTTCAGACAATCTTAAATCCAACTCACGGGCACAAAAGCATTTTTCCAGAATGGCATTGATAATTTCCTTCCTGATTCTTTCAATCTTATCTTGGCTATTTGTTGTTTTGTGGATTTTTTGGGCATGTATGTTTGGCTTTACTTCTAGATCTCCCCAAATACACTGTCATATTTTAAGGCAAACATAGACTACATAATTCCAACATAGCTCCCCTGTAAGTTCACTTAACTTCCTTTCACACCTGTGCTTTCACTAATTGCTTGTTTACCTCCCTGGCTATAAACATTTATAGTCTTCAATTACTCTGTGCACTAATTATCTTGAATAGCTGGTTTGGGGCAAGGGAAGAAGTCACTGGGAAAATATATATTCTTGTTTTCTAGCATTGGAAGTATACAATCTTCTTGTATCATTAAGAGTGAATATACTTTCTGCTTTTCTGAAATTAATTATCTGAGCCATTTTTTAAATTTTTATTTTCTTAAACTATTTGAGAATTTGTGGGAATTCATATTATTTTTTTGAAGTGATAGAGGTATATTTGCAAGGAGAAAAGCTTAATTCCCTTGTTATCTTCTACTCCATTTTACTCCTGAGACTCATATTATCCTTCATTCCCTTTAGTATGTTTTCATAATAATGTTTTCAGGGCTCTATGATGCATTTCACCTCCATGAACCCATACAATCTATCTTTCCAATGCTATATGACTACACGTTGTGGGACTGTTTTGAAAATTTCTTTCTAAAACATCAGTATTTGTTTTTTTGTACCTGACCTCTAACACAATTTTTTTGTTTCATTACTCTGAGAATTTATACTTTTTCATCTATTCATGATATATAATGTATTTATTAATTCATCCCCGTAATAACACAACTGACTTCTTTTGTGATGTCAAGTTCAGTGCTTTTTCCTGGATGACTTTTTCCACAACCCATTTACACCCGTGTTCTTCTGTTTTGTTAATAACACCTGAAATAGTTCTTCTTTGACATTTTGTTAAACTTTTCTTTTATGAAGTGTGTTTATTAGGTCTTTCAAAACAAATCTGTGGGAACTTTCAGAAGGAATTGAGAGGAAAATAAAGTTATCATTCCAAAAAGAAATTTCCTGATACTCATTCCTCTTATTTTCTTGGTTTTTTCCCTCTACATACCCATTGGAGTAGTGACCTCCTGTCCACCATGCAATCTTGGGCTTCACTTTAGAACAGCTATTTTATTCCTTTGTTATATGTCACACAATTCTTTGTAAATGAAACTTGTCCCCTTTGGGAGGACTTAATCAGCATTTTTTCCATAAGTGTAATGAAATATCATAAATCTTTCTGCAGACAGGGGGCACATAGTAAATTAGTGTGATACTGACCAAAAATTAGTTCATGCATATTTGGAAAAACATGAGCTCAGTTATTAATTATATTCGTTAAAACACAAATCTACAATTACTGGAAGCAGTAACAAACATAAATCAGATTAAAACCCACTGCAAAATAATCAAACATTTAATATTCTCTTTTTCTATTTCTGTAAGCTTTCACCTCTCACAAGAATATTTCTCTCCATCCTTCAAACTTGGCTGAATGTTTTCAGGACAATACATCTCTGTTTTACTAGACTTCTTTACTATAGGGAAGGTTTTCAAATTGGTTCACATCATAAACCAAAATATGTCTGGTAATTCCACTTCACCAGACATCAACACTAGAAAATAGTTTACATTTTATTTGGATAGCCAAATCAGTCACTAAGGAATTAAAAATATCTGATTCTATCAGAGGCACTAGCAATCTGTAACTCCATAGAGTTTATATCTACTTAGGTATGGTATCATCTTAAAATCAGTTGCAAAATGCACACAAATAATGTGTTTCCTATGCTTTAAATCATCTTGAATTTGTTGGAGGAAGAAAAATGGAACATGTCAGAGTGATTAATGAGGTTGAATCATATTAATTTTGCTTATTATTACTTAAATGCAAACAAAGGACAGGAAATATTGACTTTTTTTTAAAGAGGAACCCTGAGAGGTTGAAATTAAATAACCACAAATATAATGTGTTTTTCATATTACTCTTCATTTTCATTGCTATTACAAACAAAATAGGATGAGAGACTTTTGAAATAATCATCAGCTATTTTAATAATAATAGTGTACTCTTGATATCTAATCCTGTATCATACGGGGTGGGTCATGAATGAATACAAAGGGTCAATAATTTGGGTAAATAACCTACTCAGAACAAAATTGTGCTGAAAAGAGTTCTATAGGTCTTAGGAAAATGTATGTATTTTTTTTGCATATGCAAAAGTGACCATAAGAAAGCAAAACTAGCATTACTGTTATCAGAACTACATAAAAATGGTAATTATAGTTTCCTACAATATTTTTGCTGTTACATTGAAGAAATATGTGTTTCAGGGATGAACTGTTAGATGGACAGAGAATTGACTGTATGGCCATGTCCAAAGAGATGTAGTTAAAGGTTGAATGTTTGAATGGAAACCAGTAAGAAATGGTGCCCCTCAAGGGTTTCCATGGGAACCAATACTATGTAATATATTCATCAGTGGCATGAGCAGCAGGATTGAGTGCACCCTCAGCAAGTTTGCCAATGACACCAAGCTGAGTGGTGCAGTTCATTTGTTAGACAAGAAATGCCATTCAGAGGGACCTTGACAGGCTGGAGCAGTGGACCTGTGCAAACCTTATGAACTTGAAGAAGTTGCAAACTGCCACATCATGCCCTGGCTGCCATGACTTGCTTTGTTTGCCCATCTCTTAGGGTTTGGTAGGAGCTCCTCTGTT
>NW_008675136.1:0-9596 GCF_000695815.1 Acanthisitta chloris
CTCTCTCCTTCCCTCCGCTCTCTTCCCCTCCCCTCTTTCAGGATAATATAAATGTAAGTACCTCCTATATAAGTGCAAGTGCTTCTTGCCTTATTGAAACTCTGGCAGCTTTGAATCTCAGAGAGCATCAAGGCAGACGGCTCCAAACTAAGTCTCTCACTTCAGCCAAAAAAAACTAAGTCTCTCACTTCAGCCATACGTTGAAGATTTTTTTTTTGAATGCTGTCTCCTTTATCTTTCCTGAAGTGCTCTAAATTTGCATGAAAAATAGTGGAATAGAAACCTTTAAGGATTATTGGTGGAATGTGAGTGGTGTGGGTTCCTGTAGCTATGCCTTGGGTTAATAAAAGACAAGTGAGTTATAGAAACTATACCTTTTTTCTATCATAAGGATAATGTGAATACTTATTGCTTCAAAAAACAAATTGTGAGGCTTCATAAATAAAGATCTCCTTTTACAGGAATGCAAGTAAACCTTATCAATGAAATTTTTACTGACTAAAAGCTCGACGTTATTTTGAAGTCAATAACAATAGACCATTTTATTGAAAGGATTCTTGAATCATTTTGTAAAATGCTGAGGTTTTCATTTATTAACATTTTGTAGGTTCCTAACTGTAAATTACTGCTACTTATTACCCATTCTTCTTTCTGCATGTAGGTTCTGTCAGTTCATCAAAAGCAGGAGAAATTTCCCAATAAAAGAGTGCTCTTGAATTTTGTACATCGAGTATACGAAACAAAAGACATTCTTGTAGTTTAATGTTACTGTATGGGAGAAATCTTGAATGGAATAGCTTTTTTGTTTTGTTTTTAAAAGCTAGACAATCTGCAGCTGGCTAAATGCCTGGTATGGTAGTTAGTTTCAGTGTAAACTTAAAGGTAAATCTGCTGGCTGAGACCAGATAACTATTCTGCATTGGCCTAGGAGAGTAACTAGTTTTAGCAGCTCTGTGCCATGGATGCTGCCACAAATGAAGTTAAAGATGCTAGCAACCATGGTGTTCCTGTTAATTGTCCTGATAATGATACTGGAAGTGCTGATCCTCACCGTGGAAGTGATTAGCCTGTGTTCAAAGGGTCTGCACCTGCTTTTCTTGAGTTCAGACTCAGCTCTGAAAGGGCTTAAAGTCAATGCTAACAGTATGCTTGCAGTATAGCAGAGTGAGCACACTTTTATCCACCCCCTCCTCCTTTTTTTTTTTTTTTTACAGCAATTAATTTCAGCAATTACTCTTCTTCCTTTCTGGTTTACTGCTTGGGCACCACTAAGGCCACCTTCGCACCACTGTTGCAATAGGAGTATCAATTTAATTGGAGGTTTACTGCCCAGCTCCCACAGACCCTAGTGATTGCTGACATGGGTGGTACTAGTGGAGCATGAATGATATAGGAGGTACAAGGGAGGGAGAATTTTAAGGCCAGAGCTGCTGAAAGGAGTATTTGTGAAGCCCTCTGAGGATGCCAGTTCTCAGCAAGCAGAACTGACTTACAAGTAGGCTAGAAATATGCAGCCTCTGTGTAAACAGAGCATCCTTTTCAGAGAGTTAGTATTCCTGTGACAGAGGCAGTCATGCATCCGTTCAGCCCACACTCAGAGATGATCAGCTGGGATCTGGAAGCTTCACAAGTGCATGAATTCAGGGCTGGCCCTGCCATAAGCTGGATGAGAAGCACTGTATTTCAATTTGGATTGAACTCCATGCCGCTGTGGCTTCCAAACTAGACCTAGCTTTTTTCTTGTTGATTTGGAGGACAAGCCACTAGAATTAGTACCCATGGGGAAATATGTTCTGCTGACTGATTTCCCTGCTAAGAATAAAGTGAGGATAACCTTATGCAGTATGTAAAGATACAAAGCCATTAAAAATCTCACCGATGTCTACAATGAAAAGCAGTAGGTTAAAAGCTTTTCTTTTCTCATTTGTCATATTATCTAGTGTACTGTAACTGAAAGAATATTTACTACTTGCTGTTGTATGAAAGGTACACTTGCTTTTATTAAATTTTTATTAGCTTTTCATTTACAAATAACTGGGACAGGCAAGTGGGAAAAAATCTTGCTCACAACGGTTGGAGACCTATTTTAAAGTTTTCATTCTGAGCAGTATGGAGAAAAATCTAGGTACTTTCACATTGTTCTAAAGTTTTTTAAGGTCAGAATGGATTATTCTGATAAGAATGTGACCTCCTGTCTGCAGCATGTGCCACAAAACTTAACTTGTCAAAGGAGTTTCTTTTTTATTTCTTGCTGCCTTTAGCTCACCTTGACTAGCTCACTGTGAATATTAAAGATTTGACAGGTTTCAAGGAAAATATGCTGGATTTTAGAAAACATACCCATCAAATTGAATGGGTTAGTACTCTGAGTCTAATATGATATTTTCAGGGGAATCAGTCAGCACAGAGTTGTTCTTTTCTTTAGGGCGTATGTGTGCATATACTTCCTAATCATCCTGAGTGATTAAACACTTACCAAGGCTGACCTTCCCATAGACCTTTGTAACCTAATTACTGCAGTGGATGAATTCACATTTCTGAAAATTTTTTTTTAGCATACCTCAGGTTTTACAGTTGAGGCTCATGCTGGACTTTAAAGACATCCATCATGGGCCTTATGGTACATAAAGTGCAGAATCTAAGGTTTTTCATTTCACATCAGAGGAGAGATGTAGCAAATATTATGCAGTCACCATCACCAGCTCCCACTTTTGAATGATATCCTCAGTCTTTTAAAAAACCAAAACAAAACAATAAACTAACAAACAAAAAACCCACCACATCACATCACACCCCAAAACTGGACAATACTTATTCTACAGATATCATAGAGACAGTGTATTGACTAGATGAAGGGTTGTAATTGAGATACTCTTACGCCATTAGTTTCTACAGCCACCTCTACTACCATTTGTTGCTCGTATTTTAGAATATAATTTAGAAATTTATTAAGTCAGGTTGGGTAGAAGGAGACACTTCTCACTAATTTATCAATCTGTTTTGTCTCTGACGTTCTCAGTGTGGGAGGAAAATATAATTTGGGCAAGCCTTTCTTACCTATTCAGGTCTGTTTCTGGAGCTCGTCTGTAATGGAACATGATATTAGTGAGAAGTGGAAAAAGCATCCTTGTCCAAAAGCTATGGCGTAGACACAAGTAGCCAGGTTACCTCTTGGCCAAGCCCAATTATGCTGACACCTGACAAAAAGTGACAAGATTGTCAGGCTAGCTTTGACAGCATTAGTATGGATTGATGGCTTTTATGTCTACTTAGGGACTACTGCAGAGATGACCCAGTTAGGAGAAGTGCCCTGGCTGAATGATATGAGCTCTTCCCTTGTCCATGTGAGGAAAACAAGCAGATCTCCTTAGCTAATCATGTTAGCACTGCTGACAGCCTCCACTGTACCTCGAGGATTTTCCAGCTTTGTTGCTGTGCCAGTGGGGTTGCACGTGGGGGCTAGCGATAGCATGTGCATCAGGCTTTCCTTTGGCTTGTTGGGAGCATGGTGGATTACTGGGGTGTTTCAGCTGCGCTTGCTGAGGACTCCAGCAGCTAAAGCTGCCATTTTTTAAGCAGCCACAAGAAACTGATTTATCTGTCAGTGCAGAGGAATGTGCTTTGCAGAGCAGTAAGCTACATATCTGGGTCACACACTGTATAGAGTGAGGCAACTGTGTGCAGTTCAGTCAGGAATTAGCTATTGAATATTGGTTTTGGGGGAGAAGCAAAAAGAATCCTCAAACAGCAGGGAAGGAGTTGCCTTTGGGATAAAAATCACCATATGTTAAGCTGCTTTCTTGCCACCAGCTAGACAGGTGTACTTTAAACTGTCTAGAGGAATAAAGTAAACCAGCCTCTTACTCCACAATTTTAAAAGAAAAAGGAAAAGCACTTTTTCATTGAGTGGTTTTTGTTTTTGCCATCAATAACAGGAACAGGTACCCATAACTGGTTTTTGGTTTTGACATCAATAACAGGAACAGGTACCCATAAGCCTTTTTCTTAAACTATCCTAACCTACTTTTCCTATTGCTGTAATTTTAAATGCATTGTGTCTGTGTGTTTATTTGCATTATAAAAGCAGCCTAACCTCATCCTAACCTACTTTTACTATTGCTGTAATTTTAAATGCATTGTATGTGTGTGTGTATTTGCATTATAAAAGCAGCCTAACCTAGCATTCTTTAGGGTAAGAGGACGGAAAACAGCCTGTACCTCTGCTGTGGCAGTTTGAGACACGCAAACTTGTTAGTTCTGGCACTGGCCTTGAACAACTTCAGTGGAAAATAAATTCCCTAACCATTGGCAATACCAGTTCACGTAGGGGAGAGCTGCATCCCTCTGCTTCCTCAGGGCTCCCACCTCAAAAGCAAGTACATGTGCAATACAAAGCAGAAACAGAAGGAACTCATGACTTTACCTTTCAGGATCTTGCAACAGTGTCGTATCATTGGCATGGTCAGAGCCCAACTATCCATCTGAAGACAGAAGGACAAGACAGGTAACACTAAGCTCCAGAAGATGATGAGGTCCCATCATTGTGCCATCTTTGCCTGGCATGGCCAGGACTGGTGGATCTCAGACACCACACACCTTGGAGGAATTTGTGTCTCATGATGGCAGCTCTCCAGAGGGTAGGTAGAAACTGAACAGAACATGGCATGAGAAAAGAAGTATATCTGCTGCCTTATGAAAAATTTAAAATGTTCATGGATTGTTGCCTTCTGTTGCCATCCTAGTTTTCTTCCCATTTTTTCTTCAGTACAGTATTTTATTGTAAGTTTTTAGCCTGTGTGGTATCCTAATACAAAATCTCTGAAGAAAAAGACATGATCATGATCTTTGTTTCCTTTAGCATTTTTGAGTTAAACTATCCTATTGGCTTGGATAGGAGAGAGCTGGAAAAGGTAGGAGTTTCATTTATTTTTTCATATGAGCTCATGAGACTGGATTGATGCTAATTGATCTCTGTAAAACAACAACAACAACCAAACAAAACCCAAACAAAACACAGAAGACCATGAGAAGTACTGCACGATTATTTTCAAGAACTTGCTTTAATTCTTTTCTCTTATGATAGTGAAATGGCGGTGAACCAAATTTAGCAGCTGCAAACTAAAAACTGTATTTCCTACATTCAAGGCAGGTACAAGATAGCTATATCTGTCTTTTGAATGCTTTATTTGGAAATTGCTTTTTGCTTTCCTTGTCCTTCCCTTTTTTCCTCCTCTCTTCTGGTTCACTGAGGTACTTCTAGCTGGCAAGAGCACTAACATGTGGCATTGTGGTGTCAAGCCTGTAGGTTCTGAAGAGGTTTATTAGGTACTACTCTGCTCCCCAAATACACTCACATTCTGTACTTTTTTATACCCTTGTACTGAAGTATTAGGCTGAACTGAATCTCAATTTTCCCAAGGCCTGGCTTTCTGAATATAGTCCAAGGCTCATTAACATAAAGTATTTAATTCTGTAGGGGCTTGTAATCTAGTCAAGGGCAAAACAGATTAAATCAAATTGATATCTACCTCTCTGTCCTCATTTAACCCCAGCTGGCAAGAAAGTACCATGCAGAAGGTAGAAAGAAGCAGAAGAATCAGACAAAAGGTAAAACCCATGGGTTCATATAAAAGCATTTTTATACTTTAAATAAAGTTTAATAAATATAATAATAATATAATTGTAATGTAGAAAGGACATAACAAAAAGAGAGAGGTATAAAGCCCAAGAAAGTAAAGTGATGCACAATACAATTGCTCACCACCTGCTGACAGATGTTCAGCCCATCCCTGAGCTGCAATTGCCCCTTCCAGCCAACTCCCCAGGTTTGTATACTGGTCATGAAGTTCTATGACATGGAACAGTTTGGGTCAAGTGTCCTGGCCATGTTCACTCACATCTTCTGTTGTCCTTCCTCACTGGAGAAGCATGAGACACTGAAAAGTCCTTGACTTAGGGTAAGCACTGCTCAGCAGCAACCAAAACATCAGTGTGTTATCAATATTATTCCTGTACTGATTCCAAAACTCAGCACTGCACCAGCTACTAGGAAGAAGATTAACTCTATGCCAGTTGAAACCAAGGCACTCACATTGTACAAAAGTGGATCTACTGAGGAGCCTATTACATTCTGATATGTTTTCCAAGATCAAATATACCTGTATATGTGTGTGTATCTATACATATAGATACACACACACAATTTAAGGTATGCAATCTTGTTTTGCCACTCCAAATTTGCCATTGTAGTACCACTTGTGCCAGCATTTAAATGGGTAGCAAGACACACTCGCTGGATTCAGAAGAGAGTATCTCATTTGTATGTTTTTGAACAGCAGCTGATGTTATAGGGTTTGGGTAGTTCTATTTCTTAGTTTAGTATGGCAGGAGAATCGAGGCTGTAATAAAATGGTTTAGAATCATCCTTAATCTGCCACATAATACTTGAAATACTGTATGTAGCTTAGCTGTGTTTTGGCAATTTGATGGTATTGAATGTTGGGAAAGAGAGATCATCATGGCATAAGGTATAATTCACAAATAAGGCATTTTTCCTTATTTTTTTTCTTCAGTGGACACCTAGGCCCAGTGCTATGATTATTATAAAAAGAAATTGATGATATATGCACGTAGCAAGGCTTCAAGGTGGATTCTTAGGCTTTTATCAGCACGCAGCTCTTCAGTTCATATACTCTGATCATAATCCAACCAAATGTCCTCATGGTGTTCAGAAAAGGGAGGATTCATGCCCCATTTTTCTGAGGGTGAAACTTTATACCCCTGGCATATTGCAGGTCTCCAAAACAGCTCAGGCATCCTGTAAGGGATTCGAGCACACCTCATTTTCATAACGTCTTATATTCACCTCAGTAAAACTCTGTGTTGGAGTCAGCATGTGGAACAGCTTGCAAGGAAAACTTCATATCTTTCCAGTGCCTTTATGCATGAATCTAAAACTCTCAATCTGGCAGTATGTACTGATACCTACTGGCCAGTTTTGTTGTTGAGAATTTAAAATCTATAGATAAGGTTAACCAGTACATTTTAAATATTACATTCAGAGTCTGAAGGTCATACAATGTAAAATATTTTTCCACTGATGCACTTTTTGCATTCAGATTGTATGTGGGGTGGAAACTGTATACAATGTAAAATATTTTTCCACTTATGCACTTTTTGTATTCAGATTGTATGTGGGGTGGAAACTGAAAGTATTTGCTGAATTTGGATTTAACTGTTCCTTTTTCTAAGGGTTGATAAATTCACAGGGAATAATATTCAGCCGAAGTCAGCCCTTAAATCTTCCTTGGGGCCATAAAATAAAACTTTCCCTTTGATCATGGTCATGATTTTTATTTAAAAAATAATATTAACATGACATCTACTTTGTGGAGTTGTAATGACTTTAAGCTGATATCCGAAAGCTTCTGTAGCAAAATTAGTTATTGAGTTTGAATAATATGCATGTAGGAAAGGATCACAGGGTAGAAGACCCACTTGAGCTGAGTGTTTCTATGATAGAATAAATATGAGCTACTGTAGGTTTAGCTTAGTGTTCTCTGATGTAATTACATGACTTAGAAAACACTGTGAAGTGATGTTGAACTTGTGTTTTTCATTGTTTCCTCTCATTTTTTTGGCCATGTCTGGTGCATACAGACTTCAAGCCGAAATAGTACTTTTATATTGAGTGGCCATACCCTATTTTGTTATATATAGTACTGTACACATTTATAGATTATAGTTACAAAATCATAAAAATAGTTTGAATGGCCAAAATAGTAGTCCCTCAAATATCACCAGGGGAAAAGATCCATTATATGTATCTGTGTCTAGTTTCAAATGGCATATAACTTTTTCTCTTTAGCAAAATTAAATGTTCACAATTCTTTCACTCAAATTCATGTTGTTCTGGAATCATACAAAATAGAAGGAGGGATAGGCTGAAGCTCTGTAAATCATGTTATTTAAAAAATGTGTATTTCTTGTTTTCTTGTTTTTTCTGCTATATTAAATATGCTCTATATATCAAGTGTGGAAAATGATCACAGCTACAAAGAAACAACTGTCATTAGCAAAAAAGAGAGAAAGCTAGATACTAACTCCAGTAAAAAAAAAATCTCACTTTCAGGTTATAGCAAAGGGAGGGTGGCTGCACATGGAATTAAAGCTCTTGTTTGGAATTACCTAATGTAGGCATTTTCCATAGTAGGTTTAGCCAAAATGTCTATTCCTGAAATGTTCACAGACATAGAGCACCTGGAAATTATTGCATTCTGGTCCAGTAAAGGAAACCTTCACAATGAGAGTGAGTTAGGTTAGATTTATTTCTAAAAATTGTTAAAGTGTTTGGGCTAAAATATTCTAAATACAAGTAAAAAGCATTATGTTGTTCGCCACATCTCCAAAGAAGGAGTTTACAGAATGATATGGACTTACAGAATGCTCAAGTGGCATAAGTTCAAATGTATTTATATTCTGACAGAAGCTTTTCAGAAGCATGCCTTGAAGTCTCTGCTTCAAATCACATTGGCAGCTGTGGCAGTGGGGTTTGCAAAAAGCTTTAGTGACTGATCTTTACCAAGGCAGGGTAACTGGCTACTGGTGACCCAGTCACACCAGGTGGAACTTCACCTCTCTGGAGATCAGACTATTTCAGGTCATGAGGTCTTTCTTGTCAGTGGAAGAAGTTGTATCCTTCAAGTAAATTCTCATGGAATTACAATATTCCCTGCCAACTGATGGTTTTATCTGCAGCCCAAAGGCAGAGCATAAGGCAGGCTCTGGAGCTGGTCTGCAAGGTCCTTCTGTGCCCCTATCCAGGGTTTGGTTTTAGTGCTGCTCAGGGCCCATGTAGCCACCAGTCTTTCTGGAAAGCTACCAAGGGTGGACAACCTAGCAGTGAGGGTGTGAAGGCTTTGAAAAAGGAGTAGTTTCACTCTTGGTTTGGGTGGAGGGAAGTCAGGCTACTGTTTGATGCCCTGTCACTGCTGGATGCTCCTGAAAATGAGACAGATCTACACAGTCATTGACACCTCAAACTAAGAAATAGGTTTTTGTTCCAGAGACCTCATTACCGTGAGAAGAACTAGCTTAAGGTTTTTCCTCTTGACTGTCCTAGTCTGAGGCTGGGAGTCATTTAGATGAGAAGGATTAGCTTAAGGTTTTTCCTCTTGACTATCCTAGTCTGAGGCTGGGAGTCATTTAGGGAAATGATTTCTGACTAGCTGTTAATATACCTAACTCTGTGCTAAAATTTTATACCTTACAAGTCTACAGCCTTCCAGCCTATACAGTCTATACAGAAATATACTTTGAGTGACTAATCATATTTATTTTCAAGTGTAATTTTCCCACAATAATTTTAGAAAGTTGGTATTTGAAAATTAAGGCAGAGATTTTTCTCAAAGCAGTGATGAGTCATTACAGTCTTCCTGGTGCTCTAACTTCATTTTATTACCCAATGCATCTTTCCTTCTTCCAATTAGCTTCAAGTAACTCCCATGCTTGAACCTTAGAGAAGAGTTTCAGGGTTACAAGGATGACATTATACAGCCTGTCCTCTAGGCTTGTAAGGCATATTTCTTTTAGGATGT
>NW_008675136.1:9613-10729 GCF_000695815.1 Acanthisitta chloris
TGTAGGCTGTTGAGAGTAGAAATACCTCTAGGTACCTATTGACTTCAGATTACTCTTTCACATCCAATCAGAGAGGCTTGTCATTCAAAAGGATTCTTAACTGATACAGACACAATCTTACTTGTTTTAAAAGCCTCCCTGTTTGCAGAATCCTTACTTATGTGCAGATTTGAGGCTGACATAAATAAAAATAGACATGTGGTTTGGAAAGTTATGTAATTGGGTACTCCAGTTCTGGACAGTATTTTTTACACCAGAAGAATTTCCTGTATGGAGAAGTATTACTAAAGGTTTCAGGTAATTTTAGGCACCTATATAAATACTGAATCAATGAGATCAGTGTCATAATATATTTTCATACTTCATTGTTGCATTCTTGTTGATTAGTTTGCTATTCTTCAGCCCTGACAGTGACTGGGAAATATCTTCATCAGTGCTTGGACCAGAGTAGATATTTTGTCTTCACTAGTAATTACTAGTGTAGAGGGGTGGACCTATCACATCTGTGCTTCCCCTACCAGCTGTACTTGGTGGAGTTGTTCTTAATCTGTCATAATAAAAGGGAGGACAAGCAATAGGATGACAGATGGAAGAAGTGGTCACTGTAGCACTGTGTTGGCCATCGTATTAGGGTGGTGGTGGCTACAAGAAACAGACAGTGATAAATAAAAGAACTGATTATAGTATTATGTTGTTTGCTGTGCTTTGAGGGATTTTTGATGCTTTAATAGCACAGACTATTTTCCACTGAAATTTAGAAAAAAACCTCTAAGTATAAAGTCCTAGAAAAACTTACATATGCAATCTGAACTTGGATTGTGGCTTTAATTTCCTCTGATCTGCATATGCTAGGGCACATTTGTATGTTTACACTAAGTTTATTAATTCTGTAACCTATTTTCTGTGATGTATAATCATCAAAGGGCAGGGATGAATATGTGCTCATAAAAGTTACCTTTTACCATAACTGTCATCGTGTATCCTATCATAAAACAACATCCTTATTGGTAACAGGAGATACAGACTGAGTTGCTCTCTGCAGGGTATGATGTTTTAACTGTGTAATTACTTCACTACTTAACAATGGTAACTGCAATGTGATTCATGGCTGCATTC
>NW_008675136.1:10741-26642 GCF_000695815.1 Acanthisitta chloris
GTAGATGTGCCAGGGCTGTTACTCAAGTTCCATCACAAATATTTACAGGAGTATATCAAGCCCACTGAGTTATAGCTACTAAATTGCTGGGAACATACTCATGAAAACAGATTCTGTTTGTAAAAGAAAGAAGGCACAATCATTCTTTAAACTGTGTGATAAATCTTATTCCTCTGAAAAGGTTGAAAGTCATTTACATTTGGCAGAGGTATTGAAATGCATCTTAATAGGCTTAAATGTTCAGTGTTGCTAATGAAGAACAACGGAATATAACCATTTTATGGGTATGATCAGCTGAGTACTGTGAAATTAAGGTTTGGTTCTGCAGTTGGATCTTGTTCATTGCCAAAACTCTCATTTCTTTGTGGCAGAAAATAATGCGATAGACTTGTAGACAAATATAGCATCAGAGCTATTATCTTATGGAAATAAACAAGAGTCACTTGTTTAGTCAGCAAATGTATGCTTAATAAAGAATACAGATTGCTACAACATTTTCAGAATTGCTGTTAGCTTGATTGGTAAAATGGTCTCTTTAAAGTATTTCATTGAACTCAGGAACAATAAAATAAAATAGAATCAGAATCCCCAGAGGTTTGCATGATACTGTATAACTGTGAGAAAGTAGCCTGCCTACAGCAACTCTACCCACAGGTAAAGTTTTATGCAGCCTCTCTTTTAAGACATAGTTAACATTTGAAAATATGCAATTTTCTTCACTTCTTTTAAAACTTGTTTCGAAAGAAGAGGGTAATTTCATGTACAGCTTTGCAGGCTCAGAATGCAATCCATTCCTATTAGAATATGAAGCTATGCCATAATAAAGTCTAAATACTATTTCATAATTAATACTTAGTGTTCTTTTATGTCAGGGAACATGGGTGTCTCAGGTGAAAACTTCTTTCCTTCTGAAGAAAAGTAGTTAATTTTTTCTACCCCTTCTTGTTTTTGTCATAAAAATAATTTCCATCTGTCCATGAGGAGAGGTTTATCCTGCCTCAATACCAGTGAAGAATAAGAATACATTCATACCTTAAAGAACATCTTGTTTATACCACCTATCTACATTTTCATTACTCCATATGTGCACAGCAATAGCTTGACACTGTACACCCAGGGAAGAGGAATGGAGTTATCAAAAATTAATTTCATTCTTGATATAGGAGTCTCTGTATGGAAATTCAGCTTTTCCCACCTTTTACAGGTTATTTATACATGCTGATATTTAAATTTTTGAAGTGCTTCTTTTTTAGACTTTCACTATAGGAGATTATTTAGTGAGGGCTTAATTCTTTGCAAATTTTATAATATTTGATTGTGTGTCTTCCTAACAGGTAAACAGGCAAAAAATATAATAACAAATAACAATAAATAAAAGCAAGGAATAGACAGTCTTGTAAGTCAGCACTTGATTGCCACTTACTCTTCTGTGTTATTTGAACTCCAGAGAAACAGCTTGAAAAGGATTCCCCCATCACCTATAACAAACAACAAAAATCTACCGAGGTGATCCACTTCTGCAGCACCACATTCTTTCAGAAGGGTCAGATGGATTCGCATGCGAGGCCCAAGAAAATGTACATTTTGCTTGTTGTTTGTGGCTATGTGCATTCTGGGGAAATCTATCATATATTGCAGATGAGAGTAAACCCAATATGTGTAATTCCTCTACCAGAGCCTATTTAAAATGTCCAGAACCTCAAGAAAAGCAACAAAGCTGTCAGTCCTCCCTTGAAAGCGTGACCCCATTTTATGTACTCTGTCTTGTCACATGTGTCTCTTCATTGCCTTGTCTGGTTTTGGTGCCAATTAACCGACTCCACTGCAAGGCTTCCTTATTCTGTCTTGCACCCAGGTGTCCAGGCCCATGGCCATGGATAGCATGTCCACCCTTTCAACCCCAAGGGAGCCTCCTTTGCAAATTCCTGCACTGCACAGCAAATACCATCCAACTCGTCAACAGGCTGAAAGGTCCTTTAAGGTCTCAGAATTGTTTCAGCCACCTGAGTTCTTGTTTCTGAAGAGAACACTTTTGATGCTCCGAACACCAGTCCCCAAAGAGCAGCATCTTTTTGAACTGCAGAATCAATGATGTTGCCTAGGTGGTTTATTTGAAGACAGTTTTGTTGTTGCTGTGTAACCTTAGTTCAGTGACAGACACTGTACGATTGGGTAATTCTCCTGATTCATTTGATGTCCTTTTCATTTTATCATGTTTTGCAGTTCTTTGCTCCTGACAATAGCTTGTATAATCTTGTATGATTACAGAGACATTTGATTAATTACATTTGATTACATACTGCATTTGATAATACTTTGCTATGATTTTCAAATGCAAACAGTACAATAGAATATAGACCAAAGTCCTTTAGCATAGAGCTAAACTGAAAATAAGAAAAAAAGCTGGTCTGTGAGTTGTTGTCTTTGACAACGCAAGGACCTTGTATGCCATATTATATTGTTTTAAGTATAAAGCATGCTTGAAAGTTCCTTATATTACTTTTATATTTAAGAAGAAGACAGCTGGGTATGAAGGTGGGAGACAAAGCAGTATAAATTATGTAAGCTTCAACACAGAATTGCAGTGGAAATCAGCAGCCTTGGAATGTATAGTAGTCAGGTCTTTTAACTCAAGAAGTAACATGGAAAAATAACAGCAGAATTATTCTGTGACATTCGCACTCAGAGATAATAGCAGAAACAAGTATAGTGCTTTGAAATTCACCACCTATACCAGGAGTATTTTTAAAAGTGGAATCACCTTTGCTCCCTCTTATTAAATACTAAACAATACTAGTCAAGGAAGGAGATGCATTTGAAATGTAAAGAAATTCAAGAAGTCACTTTACAACCACAGGTACAGAGGAATTCTCTTTTGAATAACAAAAAAGTAGTTTCCTCTTTGTATAGTGCTTTGAAATTCACCACCTATACCAGGAGTATTTTTAAAAGTGGAATCACCTTTGCTCCCTCTTATTAAATACTAAACAATACTAGTCAAGGAAGGAGATGCATTTGAAATGTAAAGAAATTCAAGAAGTCACTTTACAACCACAGGTACAGAGGAATTCTCTTTTGAATAACAAAAAAGTAGTTTCCTCTTTTCTTTCAAGCCACAGGAAAGGCCAATCTCTGAGTGCATTGCATTCAGGACACAACTTCAGTCCGAATTCTGAATTGGGTTCTTGTGGTGTGAGGAATGTTCTGAATATTTACACACACTTTTTCTTTTTCTTAGAACAGCATTGTCCTGAAATGTGCTGTTTCTGGATTGACATAATTGCTCTGTAGGAGCCATTTGAGTCTCTCAGGTAAATGCAAAACTGATACAAAACTCTTAGAATATGTATCGTGTAAATTCCCTTTACTTACCTGACTAACCTTCATTTTCAGAACGATTGTAATGTGTTGTATATATTGGTTATTAAAAACTCATTGAAAAGCTCATTTGTAAACTAATAGATTGTAGCATCTTCGTTATTTTTTTGAGCAGTCCTAGGATAACATGTGAATGAATTCCTACAGACCTTGGAATCCATGGGTTATTCATCAATCATGAATATGTGTTAGGACTGCAAGCTGAAAACCCCCTTGAGTGTTTTATGGAAGATGTTACTGCATTTTCAGCCTCACTTTGAGACAAAATAACATCTCAACCATTTTTTATTTTCTCCTTGAATACTTAGCACAGAGCATTTGAAGAAAGGTCGGTGAAGGTACCTTTGACATCATTGTGTTAGAAAGTAATTTCTCTCTCTCTCCCCCATTTTAGGGGCTGTATGGTTTCCTAGGGAAGCTGTCCCATGGAAGTGTGTGTGTGGATGCCCTTGCTGGGCAGCTAGGAGAGTCACAGAAAATAGTTAGAAGAGGAAAAAGGTGCCACAATGAATTCAGAATTGTCACCTTTGGGACAGGGACTCATAGAAGTGCTCAAGGATTTTCAAAGGGTGGATTTGATTGCATAAAACTTTAATTTCGAGCAATCGGTTGTTCATTTAGAATAATTTCTTCTTTCACTACATTTTTTGATTAAAACTATACTTGTTGACTTACTGGCAAGCCCAACACAAAAGAAAAGTAACTACTGAATTTCTAATAGATTTATTTAATTTGTTTATTCTCTTTGTACAATTTACAGAATTTTAGGTTTTTTTCTGCTGATTGCAAGGAGGGGGCAGAGGGGAGGTGAGGAGTGGTGGTGGAGGGAACAAAGATCCTTAGAAAACTCTTCAGGGACAGGAATCTTTTTCTTCCAAATTCTAACTGCTAAGACCACACTGGGGCATGAAAGGAATACGTCTCCTCTCTTGCTGTAATTTGAATGTGAAATTGATCTTCCTAAGGAAGGATAATCAAATATCTTCTATCCAAGCACAAATAAAGAAAAGGAAGTGGAGAGAATAATACTGTTTGACATTGTCAGAGGTAACATGTAACCTACTGCTGAGCATGTTACAGACTGACCTATGTCAATAAACAGAGAGAGTGTCTATTATAGTCCCATCTAGAGACCTCAATCCTTCATTTCAGACAGTAGCAACTGAAATTTTCAGCTTTAGAGATATAGCTGTAGTTTGACAGCCCTGACCTCAGTCTGTACGCAAGGGATTAAATGCGCTCATTCAGGCTGCAGGCTCTGCAAAGAAGGACTTACATAGTACTCAAGCTCACTCTCTCTTTCCGTCTTTGCTAGAGTGGAAATAGCAGCAAATGGAGGAAGAAGGTATCAACAGGGGCTTACTCGAGAGTCTGAGTGCTATTTGATACAACACGCACGGCTGGATGCAGGTCGACCCAGGCTGCCTCTCCTTGTTCTCCACACTTGGATAGAGACAAGTCTGCTATTCCTGGGTGGGACAGATAGCTATCATCCATTTGGCTCCAATAGTTTTACAATGCTAGTGATCACAATAAATTACCTGCACTAACGTGAAGAATAACCTGATGAGGACAGTTACATGGTAACGAAGCTAAACACCACATGAACAAGGAATTGAAGAGCGTATATTACAGATTTTATTTGACAGGCTAATGCAGCATAAAGTTTTGTTGGTCTTTGAGAGAGAGATGTTCAAAGATGCTGTTGGGGAGGAGAACCAGTCTCTGTTGGAGTCTTGTAGTTCCTCATTACAGTGTACTCACAGAACAAACATGGAATGAAATTGCAGGAAAAAAATCTTGCATGCTCCTCCTGCAATTTTTCCTTTCCTTTAGAAAAATTTTACAGTAGTACAAATTTCAAAGTTTTCTCTGTATTTGTTAGGTTAATCTATTTTGCTGAAAAAACTCTATTCTAAACCTAAATAATGTGCACTGATAGAAATTTATTTCTATTTTAAAAGACAGAATACCCCTAACAAACCCAAACTCAAAACCCCCAACAAACTTTAAAAGCCCAGTGATTATGTGTGAGGGGGAAGATACGTTCTCTGACCAAGTCTAGCTGTGAAATAACTGATCTGGAAAAACTAGTCACACTCTGCCCTCACCATCATACAGCTGTTGTTGTAGTTGTGTACCGGACATGGCTAGCACCATAACTTTAGTAGGGTTTAGTATCTTTTCCTTGGGCAGATATGGACATTGTATATTTGTTCTCTATACATTGTTTGAGCCTAGAAATCAATAAGAAAGTTCATACAGTGTGGTAGTCTTATTTCCTTGTGTTTTGAAACTAAATCCCTTTGTAATGTCTAAAATATCTTAGAATGTAAACAGGACTGAAGAAATCATTTGAAGGCCTGTAATATGCCATTGATTATTTTTTCCTTTTTTCTTTTTTTTTTTTTCTCTTTTAAAGATAGAGTTTCCTACTGAAATCAGTGGGGAGTTTGTTTCAAAATCAATACGGTATTACGGCCCTGAAAGTTAAGACAATGGTGGCACTTCAATCATACCAGAAAAGGTGATTAAGATGCCATAAACAAACCACTAATCCACAGATGAAGGCACAGCTAATAAATTAAGAGCAACCATCTTGACCACAGCATAGCTCAATTTAACTTCAGCGAGAGCTTTGCTGAAAAAGAGCAATAGAATCAAGGAAGAAATGTGAAGCAATGTAATCAGATTTATCAATCAAACACTTTTTTGCTGAGCTAAGATAACTTAGGAAGAGCAGGTTGGTCTTTCACTACACAGGCAAATATTTCTTGGTTCAAAGCTCTTCTGGTCCTTAGGGACTGGGAAAGAAAGAAATGAATATGAATGTTCAGAACATCTAAACTGCCTGTTCCAAAATGAACAGTGTTCTTTCTCTTTCAGTGAAGAACTTCTTTCCTGTGCAGACGCTGAGCACTGGAACAGATTGCCCAGAGAGATCATGGATCCTCACACTGGAGGTATTAAAGAACTGTCTGGGCACAATCCTGAGCCATGTGCTCTAGGGTGGCTGTGCTTGAGTAGAGATGTTGGACCAGATCAACCGTTGTGGTCCATTCCAACCTAACTGATTCTGGGAATCTGACAAAATGATTCCAAGCCTTCCTCGAAAGACCTTTTGGACTTTCAGAAAGTTGACTGGACTTCATATTGCAGGGATTTACAGAATTACTGTCATTGAATGGAAGCAAGTAGAAATACATATTCCTTTTGATTATTCCAAATCTTCTCCTAGTCCTAAAGAGTTGCATTTGAAACACTTTGCATCTTTAACATTTTTTATAAACCTTTTTCTTTGTCCTTTGATAGTCTACAGCTCTGATTGCTGACATTTGTGTGGGAGTCTCCCCTTTATTTTTAATAGAGCTCTGTGCCCATGCAAGGCACATAAGCTAAGAGGACCCTGGCTGTGAGCTTTTATTCACCAGTCCCATGCTAAGATATATTTCTCACCATCCAAATTTTGCATATAGCATATTTTTTGACAACTGAGTAGTAATAAAGCTCTCAATAGTAGACTTGTAAGCAGTATGGCAAAGAGAGAGATGGTGGTATTTAAATAAAGTGTAAAAACTGAAGACTGTTTCGCATTTAAATTGTGGCAATAAATTTACCTACAGTATTAAAGATACTTCTGAGAAAATTACTCTCAAGGGAAAATGTAGGCAGAAACTGTGTATGTATGGTTGCTCTTATAGAGGTGGTGCTTCTGTTATATCTAGTTATACCCTAGCTCTATGTTTAAGGTTAGAAAGCGGGTCACAGAATGAACTTGGCTTTCATTATTCCTCTTGACCACTTCTGCTTCATCCCAAAAAGTGAGTTTAAAGAGTTATTCCAGTTTTCAAAGGCTGAAAAAAGAACTGGGATTCAGATTATTAGTTCGACTTGTGAGTCGAGAATGATTCATTTTCTAAAATCTGCTTATATTCTTTTGCCAGCAAGGCTTTTGTTTATCTTCCACACATGGTCACTACTGCAAACAAACAAGTTTAATTTGCTTTGTAAGCTTATTACAAGAGGCTCAGAGGGCTGAAAAGAACCTCTTGCCTCTGTGGATTTATTAAGAACTGTTTTCTCCGGAGAACTCTCAGCCTGTCAGATTAGAAATGCAAAGAGACCTTTTACTCTAACAGTCTCACAGTTATCCCCTTAGTAAAGTTTGCTTTTGTGATAATTACATTTTACCATCTACAGTTGTTTACTAAATGAGCACTGTTTCTCTGCTGCTTCCAGCCTTGACATTTTACCTCTGACAATTTGTGGCTACAATGAAATATTTAGAAATACGTGTTTGCTTTCTGTTTGTTATCTTCCTTGTTTTGCTTAGATAGCAAATGATTTAGGTTGTGGTTCTGGTGATTATGGACCACAGCATTAATTTAGGAATTATGCCTGAAGTAACATAGCATTAATACTGCTGTTTGCATGGAGAAAAAAAACTGCAGGCTCATCCATTTTACCTGTTAATAGAAAAGAAACCATTGTGTGTTAATCAGGGAGTTCCCAGCTGCAAGGATGCCCTGAAATGAGACTTTGGGACAACACTCTCCTCAACACCAATGGGATTTTTTTTGAAGGAACTATTTCACGTGTGAATGTGTGCATGATCTCTCCCTAAATTTTTTGCTTTTTTTTTCAACTTTGTAACAAATAATGAACCTCTGCTTGCATGTAAAAATATTATTACTACATCAAACTGTACCATTTATTAATACTGATCATTTTTGAAAAAATAATATAAAATCCAAACTATTTTCTATGCTGGTGGCATCATTGCTCATTGGACAATGAAGCAGGTAAAACTTTGAATAGGACAGTCTAACCAGGCATCTCTATATAAAATACAAATAAGTATTTTCATATTTTAGTTCAATTATTATTCCTTGAATATTAAAGTAGGTTTATTTAGGCTTTTTCAGTCCAGCTGATTTCAGCTCTTATTTTGGTATGACTGCTTCACATTGAAAAATGTGAATCTTAAAGAAACACTAATACAAACCAACTTTTGTTTAAATCAGGATGATTAATATTTCAAACATTTGAGTGTGAATTAAACCCCAGCTTTAAGCCTCTGATTTTCTTGAATACTTGTGAATGTCACCAGAATTCCTGTTCTCTGTCACTTAATTATGTCTGATCAGTTCTGAAAGAAGCTACCCAGAAAGAACTGACAGAGGACAGAATTAAAGGAAAAACACAACACTCTTGAATGATTAAAAATAAAGCTGGGATTTGAAACTCTTAAAATATATGCTTTCCCACCTGTACTTCAAAGTCAGCCTTCTGGTGCTGGGGAAAGTTAGGAATCTTCAGCCTCCTAACTTCCTAGAAACCTGGACAACCAGCAATATACAGTACAGGCTTAAATCTAAAGTAGTTTCTGTATTGTCCCTGTGATTTGGTTTCTGCAAATGTAAGTCACCATCTTGGGCACAAAGTTCAGATTAAATTTGTATGTTGAATAAATGTGAGTGTGATGCTAAAAAAAAATCAGGAAATAGTTCAGTACAGGATGAGATCTTTTAAAGTTAAGCTGTAAGAAAGTACTAGCTGTCTTAAGAATAGGGAAAAATATTTTTCATGGTGTGACATTCTAATTGCTAATGGATTATTATATTCTAATTATGGACTATTAACATCTAATAACAGATTATTATATTCTAATTGTCTATCTGGATATCAGTAAGGCATTTGACACTGTTTCCCACAGGATACTTCCAGAAAAACTGGCTGCTCATGGCTTGGATGGGTGGAACCTTCAATGGGTAAAAACCTGGCTAGGTGGCTGACCCAAGAAAGTTGTGAATGGAACTAAATCCAATTGGCAGCCAGTCACTAGTGGTGTTCCCCTATTTAACATCTTTATTGATGATCTATCTGGACATGAGGATTGAGTGCACCCTCAGTAAATTTGCAATTACACTAAATTGGGTGGGAGTGTTGATCTCCCCAAGGGTAGGAAAGCTCTACAGAGAGACCTGGATTGACTTGGTCAGTGGGCTGAGGACAACTGCATGAGGTTATATAAGGTGAGGTGCTGGATCCTGCACTCGGGACACAACAACTCCATGCAGCACTAGAGGCTGGGGGAGGAGTGGCTTGAGTGTTGTTCATCAGAAAAGGACTTGGGAGTGCTGGTGGACAACCGGCCCAGTATGAGCCAACATTGTGCCCAGGTGACCAAGAACGCCAGTGACATCTTGGCCTGCATCAAGAATAGTGTGGCCAGCAGGACTAGGGAAGTGATCATCCCACTTGCATTGGTGAGGCTACACCTCAAGTACTATATTCAGTTTTGGGTTCCTCACTTTAAAAGGACATTGAGGCACTGGAGTGAGTCCAGCAAAGGGCAGTGAGCCTCATAAAAGGACTAGAAAACATGTTGTATGAGGAATGACTGAGGGAATTGGGTTTGTTTAGCCTTGAGAAGAGGTGGCTCAGGGGTGACCTCATGAGTTGGAGGATGGTCTCTTCTGTCATGCCTGCAGTGAGAGAACTAGAGGGAATAGTCATAAACTGAGACATGGGGGATTCAGATTAGATGTTAGGAAAAAGATTTTCACTGTTTGGGTGATCAGGGACTGGAATAGGTTGCCCAGGAAGGTGGTGGAGTCACCATCTCTGGAAGTTTGTAAGCAACACCTGGATCTGGAGGATATGATTTAGGGTTTAGGGGTTCCAGCAGAGTGACAGGCTAATGGTCAGGCTCAATGATCTTAGAGGTCTTCTCCAACCTTGCTGATTGTTAGGAGCTGCAGTGACAGGACAAAGGGTACAAATTGAAAGAGGGAAAAATTAGGTTAGATAGTAGGAAAAAGTTTTTTACTGTGAGGGTGGTGAGACACTGGAGCACGTTGCTCTGGGAAGTAGTAGATGCCCCAGCCCTGGCAGTGTTCAAAGTGTTGGATGAAGCCCTGAGCAACCTGGTCTAGTGGGGAGGTGTCCCTGCCCATGGCAGGAGGGATATATAAGGGCCATTCCAACCCCTAAAATTCTATGATTCTATAATTCTTATGATCTTGTCACCCATGTTATAGCCTTTGTTAGAGAGCACATTAATAATTCAACAGTACTGGTAGTTGCATGAGACACTTTTCGTCATCACAATCCTTCATACTCCCTTTTTCTCCCTGTCTCCCCTAAGATCGTGGTATAAATTTACTAGGAAGGGTAAATCATCCTTGCTGAACTCCATAAAATGGAATTCAAGCCCAGGCGTAGTTTTCTATGCTATCTTGGAGGGGCAGGGGCTCACAAAAGGGTCAACAAAACCACACTGACTGTGGCATCTGAAATAAAGCCTACAGACATGGCCCCATGGTTGTTAGCCTAAAAGAAAAGTTTTTTTCCATTGCCACAAGGTTATCAGGGAATTCTACAATTCTCCATGCTAAGTCTCAATACAGACTAATCTCTCCAAGTCCCCCACCCTCAAAAAAGAGACAAATTCTTTTGCTGAAGGTGGAAGATCTGTGCTTGAATCGAGGTGCATGTCAATAGGGAGTCAGGGATCTTTGCAAGCCACATGCACTTCTTCTTTTTCTTTCTTTGTAATAGAAAGTAGCTGGCTGCATTAAAGTGTTAGCAGTCTAAGCCCCCAGACTGTCACACATTCTGGACTGAAACTAGACATACTGTGTTTCTTATGGCTACTGTACATATTGCAATCACTGCATCAAGCAAGAACATAGCAGTGGCAAGTCTACATTAAAATCACATTAAATATGAGCCGAACAAGAAAGCTGGGGAATTCAGCTTTCCTAATCCCTTTTCCTCTGTAAGATTCTCAGCTGTCAGAAACCAGGAATCCAGGCACAGCAGAGCTGCTTAAACACCACTGTTAAAGGCTGACAGCTGAGTATCTGTAAGCACAGGCAGTGTGGAGCAATTTACTTGCTTTTTAAAAAAGCATTTGAACATTTTGCACTTGCTCAGATAGTGCTGAACTTCAATTCATCTATGAAAATAAAAATTCTGAACTATTTTACACAAGCAATTGATATCTTTATACTGATAAATGTTGCAGTCCTGTAACTTAGTGCAGATAACCTCCACCCTAAAAGAGCTTACAGTCTAAACAGACAAAATGAATAAAAGGTGAGAAATGCATTGTTATTCTTCCCTTTTTAGAGAAGGGCAAACCAAAGCACTGAAAGGTTAAGTGGCTTGTCTCTGGTCACACGGGGAGCCCGTGGCAGGGCTGTGAATTAAATGCCTCCTCTTGTAAGAACTGTGCTGTCTCCTTGGGCAATATGAATAGTAGAAAGGAGAGAAGCTGCCTAGTACAAATTTACTGTATGGTACTTGAATAACATGGCAAGCAGTACTGGAGCTGAAATAATGAACTGATAGCTGAGAGTGGACAAAAATGTATTATAACAGTGAAGAATGTAAGAAACTTGGTAATTTCTTTTCCTTCTCTCAAGCCTTTTTCCTTATGGCAACAAAATGCATGTATTTGCCCTGTCAGTCCCTCCACCCTTCCACTTGTGACTAATCTTTACACAAAGCACAGCACGTCTGAGGAACACCACATTCCTATGACTGTTGCCAAAACTTGGCTCCTCAGCAGGGGTGAGATATACGTGATTTGTGTCCAGAAATACTGCAGTGATTGCTCCATGGCTACCTGTTCTGCTTGGCTGGCCAAACAGCACACATGGCTGGTATTAAGGATACCAAGTTCTGCCTCTTGCCCTGCCTGTGTGTGCAACACACAGGGCAGATCCATGTGCTGGGCTGTGTGGAGGTGAGATGCCCACAGGCATGGGGGAATGAAGCAGATCTGCAGGATTTCCCTGCAGCAGGACAGAAACCACGTCAGTTTTCTGGCACAGAAAGTCTCTTGATGGTGATGAACTATGAACCATAGGTGAAGAATAATAATTTAAGATCATTTAAATCTGTTCCTTAGTGGGTTCATTACGATTTTTTTCTTATTTGCTCTAGTCCTTTATTTTTCCCTTATCCTCTTGCCATAGGCAGTTCAAGTTGAGTTCCTAAGTATCTTCACTTTACACAAATATAAATTCAGAGCTTGACATTGAGGCTCATGCTTGGTAGATTTTGGTTGTATTTTTTCAGACTTTTCAAGCAAGGGAAGTAGGGCTAATTTCAACAACTGCCAAAGCTATCTGAGCTGCACAAAACAAGTGCATTGCTTGTAATTAGCTAAAACTTGATAACAGGTGGTCTGATTAGCAAATCTGAAACAACCACACCAAGCCAAGAATTTTCTGAAGTATCTAATTGAGCTTAGCCTGAGTTCAAGAAGCATTTGGACAATGCTCTGAGGTATGTAGTGTGATTGTTGGAGATGTCCTGTGCAGGGCCAAGAGTTGGACTTGATGATCCTTGTGGGTCCCTTCCAACTCTGAATATTCAGTGATTCAGCAGCTCCTCTAACTTCCTGTAAAAACCTTCAGCTGCAGCTTGTCATTTTAAGAATGAATAATATAAGAAAGAAACAATATAAGAAATAGTACTTTTGAAGTTTATAGATTAGCTTAATTCTTATGCAAGCAAGCAATGTTTTCCATTCAGTGTTTCAAAGATGCAGCCTTGAATTTCTTGATTGTTTATAAGGCGTTTCATTCCTTTCCCTTTTATTTCTGTAGGTCATATATTTTACAACATATATGGACTGCTAACCTGTTCTTTCAAGTCACTTGCACAAAATACATTATATTTAATGCAGCCAGGTCTATATCTCTCCAGAAAACTCACTGAAATACCTAGACGAATATCAGCTTCACAACAATCATTTTATTGTCAAGATCTGTTGTTCTTTTTTCTCTTTCAGCTTGAAGTTCTTCCCTAGGAATGATAAGGGGCAGGTACTTCAGCTTCTGATGGTGATTTATGGACATATTTAAAGACAGAACTTAGAGGAGCCCTGTGTTTGTGTGACAAGGAAGCAGAGTAGACACATCCATTAGTAAAGAAATTTGAAAATTCAGGTATGTTGCCTTTTATTAATCACATGATTCTTTACATGTGTAAGCAGCATTTCTCAGTATCTTCTTACAGAGAAATGTGTTATTTCCTTCTATATTTATAGTTGTGAAAATGCTTGTTTGCCAGCACATTTGTTCTCAGGATCTTGTTCATGCTAAGAGAAAGAAACAATAGGAAGAAAAGAGCCCAAAAGGAACTAGTATATCTTCAGAAAAGCAGATGGACTGGGATAGCTTGAAAAACAAGATTTTCCTTATGAATAGAATGTTAAGCAATGAGAAGCTGGATAATTCAGTGCTTTATCTTTTTGCCTGCTCTAACGAAACTATGAAAATAATTCAATAGAAAATCAGATATGAAATTGCTCTTCCTCTTCTACTGGTGCAAAAAGAAGGAAAAAAGGGATATAGCAGGACTTTTTCAAGAAGCAATCTACATGTCAAAAGAATCATTATTCAAATTGTTTGATGAACAAACATCAACTTAAATTCCTGGATCTAATGTGTGACCCAGGCTTTTCCTCATCTCTTATGTGTGAACATGAACTGAGGAGTCATATCTCTGCTCTTAAACGTGCTGGCTGCCTGCTCTTTATTGTACCACTTGTTATGCAGAGAAGCACAATCACTTGGAGATGAGGAAATGTTATTGCTGCTTTATAGTAAAAGATCAGCTCAAGTATCTCTCTAGCTCCTTCGTAACCTACTCTTTGCTCCTTAAATGTCCTGGATGTCATTGCTTGCTTTCAACTCCCTACAGTAAGGCTTTTTCTGAGACTATGAGTGAAGGACAGTAGGATTGCACTGGTACTCTCAGTGCTAGAACTGGAAATAGCTGCTTCTCACTGTACTTCATTTTCATCTACCACTTCTTTCAGTGAAACAAAAAAACTTCATAATACTTAATTATTGGGATCTTCTGTTTTTTAAATTTTGTGCGGATCACACAAATCCTCCCTTTCTGTTTAAACAGCTTCCCAGTAGCATTTCTCCACAGTTCTTTGAGTGCTCCCATGACTTTCTTTTTATTTGTTGGGTTTTTTGTGGACCACAGGTATGCTTTGAGAACTAGTTTGTAGGAAATGCTTCCTGTGCTTTATATAATTGACTCTGGGTGGCACAGCCTGTGTATTCAAATTGGATGATCTCTTCAGTGATGTGCTATTACTTTAATACCATTTGTGTGCTGTTTCCAGAGACACCTGAAGATATAATTTTAGACCTTTGTAGCAGTACACTTGATCTGATGAAGCTGTCTTTATATGTGCATATCTGATGTCAGATCAAATGTCTGTACCCAGTGGACAACTTTACTGCTAAACACTTGATGCTAATAGGATACATGGGACATATTTCTGCATGTCATGTACTGCCCATGTCTGAGCAAAAGAATCAGCCCTGTTATTAAGTGTGTGCCTAACAGGGGACAACTGGATGTTCCTGGATGAAAGAGCACACTGCTCTTTCCTCCAGTTTTGTTTCTGGCTGGCAACTTCTGAAAAACATTTGAAAAGTTTAAAGAATACCATACTATTTTGCACTACAGACAAAGTTTATTTGGCATGTATTTTGTAGTGACTTGTGTACAAAAGGCTGTACTCACCACCGTTTAATGTGCTTATGATTACATATACTGAACAAGGAAGGTTGGCTTTTATGAGGTGCTGGCATGATATGCTGAGTAGAGAGAGGCTGCAATAGAGATTTGTATATTTTTTCCCCTCTCCTCCTCTGTTTTCCCCTGCTCTATACAGAATTCTTGCTGGTCAGAATTTGCATCTGAGACATGCATGGTCAGACTTCTGCTCTGAACTGGGTGGGGAAAAAAATGTTAAGATCCTGGATCTAAACCCTGCAGTGAGCTCTGGTCACAGGTCATCTTGGACATGAGGCATTTCTCTATGAAATGCTTGTTCTATGTTTTTCATTAGAAAATGTTTTGTCAGAAATGAACAAAACAAAGCAAGGGTAAGAAACTCTTCCTCCACATCCCATGCAGCTCTGCTCTGTAACAGTTCTTGGAAATGGTAGTGTAAAGGATGACCTGACAATTGATGATGGACAAGGCAAGAAAAAAAATAATGCAAGGGATCTTGAGAGGAACCCTGACAATTCATGATGGACAAGGCAAGAAGAAAAATAATGCAAGGGATCTTGAGAGGACCGTCCTATTTAATTTCTGCATGTTTTCTTTTTCAATAATGGTGCCTGAGACTGAAATACTCCTAGCATTTCTGCTAATATTCAAGGAAATGCTTTTCCTGTCTTAGCTAAATTTGTACTTCTCAAAAATTCTGCATCCAATTTGTTTAATTAAAAAAATAAGTAAAATAATTTCCACTTTCTCCATCAGATTGGTAGTTCACCCAAGTGAAACTAAATAAAACAGGGAATTTGTGGGGATTTTTCTTGGGTTTGCTGTTTGAAATCTAGCCTAAAGAAAAAGAAAGTAATTTATCCTCCCTCCAGTTGTGTACAGGGCCTTATGTGAAATAACATGTGCAACTTTATTCTGCCTGCAGATACTTTCTACTTGTTGCTTTTGAAATTTGATCAAATCT
>NW_008675137.1:0-2332 GCF_000695815.1 Acanthisitta chloris
CCCAGCTCTCATTTTCCCCCCTTTCCTTCCTCTTTTTACCACTCTCTGTTCTCCTGGGACAGGACCAAGCCCATAGGGAGCAGGGTGGCCTAATCCACCTTTTCCAGAGGAGCTATGCTGCACAAACAGATGCTGAAGGGCCTTGGAAAGATGCAGCCAACCTTTTTTTGGAGGAAACTGGGACCAGATTGAGGGGCCAAATTTGCTTTTAAAGAAGTTCAAGGTCACAACGAGATGGCAGCAGAATCCTCTTGAGCATGCAAAGTGCTTTTTGGGGGCGTTTAACCTAAAACGATGAGTTTTCCTCGCTCTGCCAGCAAGCCAGCTGCACGGCTTCTCCCTGGGGGAATACTTCTCCAAAGTATTTACCAGCTGTTACATTCCCTGTCCCTGCCTGGCTGCTTGATCAGTGGAGTAGCTGGGAGTGCTGTGTCTAGGTGCTCTAGCATCACCTTTGTCACCATTCCACCCTCTGAGCACCTCTTTTGGAAATTCCTTTTTTGGGGGGAATGCCCCAGCTCTGCCTCCTTCCCTGGGAGCTGCCAGCACAGAGGTGTGCAGTGAAATGAAGATTATTGACTTAACAAGGACATCCCACGGGATTGCTGCTCCACTCTGCTATCATGAGCAGCCTAATCCCAGCAGAAGGGAAAAATGGGAATTTTTCTGGCTGGGCATCATGTCTGCACACGCTTGGGGTACCCCAGCATGTTGCTGCTGCCAAAAATCCTCCTGACTGAGACAAGGCAGCTCATTGGGGCACATGATGCTCCCCCCTGGCTCTGGGAGCCGCACAACTCTGGGGGGCTTGGATCCTGTCACTGCTGCTGACTGTCACCCTACTTATACCCCTCCCAGTTTGACGAAGAGGCTGTGGGAACACCAAGCTTTTCCATCCAACCACTGTGAGAGGAGCAACAGTCTATCCCCGTCCGATGTGCCAAGGACATGCTGGTTGCTGCACCCTTGCCCCAGGGGAGCAGAGCCCAGCGCAGCGTTGTCCCGTCTGAACATGCTGGAGTGCGTTGGCAAGCGCCTGGCTCCTTTCCTCGGGTTGATGGGAGCTTAAGGGGAGCCATATGGGAACTCTGACATACAGACAAAACTGCGTTCTGTGTGGATTAGGGGTGGGCTGTTCCACAACAGGCGCCCCTAACGGCATCAGTCATGGGGCGAGCTGTTGGCAACACATCCAGCTCCCATTTTAAGGGAAAACCTCACCCGTTTCACTTGGAAAATAATGTGGGAAATGTTGCATAAAGCAAAATAGACATCTGAGCATTTGTTTCGGTCCTTCTCCTGTTGGATTTTTTTTTTTTTAAACCAGAACATCAGGGGTGTTGCATCCCTTCCCACTCCATGCTGTAGGGCCACGTTACTGCAGACTATTACTCTCTCTTCCCTGGTCATGTGGCTTAGGGGAGACAAAATTGTCACCTCATCATCAACATCCTTTCTCGGAAACACTTTTAGAGCCATGAAGGCAACTTGCCTAATGTCACCATGGTGGTGTGATCCACGGCTGTGCTCCGTGCCTGCTGGGGGCTTGGTGGTACCTGGGAACAGCAGGCATCATTGCCAGAGTAGTGCAGCACTGGTGGGAAAACAGCCTGGGTAAGTGGATTTGGGGGGATTTTTTTAAGATGAGGTGAAGAACAACTGAATTTTGGGGGGTGTGGGAGAGCATCAGCACTGCCCAGGGGAGATTTTTCATACCAGACTCCAGAAAAACCTGTGATTGGAAAACTTGTGATTGCTCAGACCTGGCTTCGAGACATCACTGGCGCGTGATGCTTGTGTTGAGGGGGAGGCGGGTGGCAAGTGCTCCCCTCCCCATCCCGTGGTGGCACCTGGGGGGTCCTGGCCCTGTAAGTGAGCTGGGAAAGCTGCTTAAGACACTTGACTTTGGGGACTTGTTGTGTTTCCGGCCAGTGGAAACATTGGAAATGTTTTCTGGGATTTTTTTCCAGCCTCATTCTGTTTTGCTTTGAGGTTATAACCTTTTTCCAAGGTCTGGAGTAGGGTGTCCCACAGAAGCTGTGCATCCATGGGGACCATGACCCCACCATGCATAGCTCTCAACTCTGGTAGTTTAACCAGAGACATGGAGCAGAGAGAGGATTTAGGACTTGCTGGGCAGGAAAGAGTTAAGCAGCTGGTAGCAGCTGCTGGGACAGGCGGTAGGGTGCGTCGGAAGGCTGGCTTGGCTCCCAGAGGTTTTGGGGGTCTCAGGTGGGTCCCCAGCCAGGCGGTGGGGTCCCCGAGGGGCTGTGCAGGGAGTGGGAGGCTGCGCTGGGGAGAGGAGGGCTTGGCGAGTCAGTCGGCGTGGCCA
>NW_008675137.1:2370-2801 GCF_000695815.1 Acanthisitta chloris
GGGTTGAGTGCCGGAGCCTGGAAGAGAGAGCAATGTGAGTGCTCTGGGAGTCTGGCCGGGGCAAAGCTCCTGTCTCTTTCCTCCTTTCCTTCCTCCAGCCTCTCCGTTTTGCTCTCAGAAGCAACAGAGTTTGTTTTCCCTTTCCAATGGCCCCACCTTGGTTGGAGTTTCTGCTCCTCTTGGCTTGCTGCTTCTCCTCCTCCGAAATGCAGCTCCTGGACTGGATTTGGGACAGCATGAAGACCATGGGAAGCCCAGCGGCACCCGGCGAGGGAGTCACAGCATCAGAGCCACCAGCCTCAGCAACTCTCACTCCCAGCCCATCCCCAGGGACGTGGGGTGGTGAGGTGGTGGAGAGTGTCACCACCCCACAGCAGCAGAAGCCAGATCTTGATACACCAGCACCTGTGGGTAAGGGAACCGCAGCTGAA
>NW_008675137.1:2867-17761 GCF_000695815.1 Acanthisitta chloris
CAGCCGAGCATCGCTCCTCGCCATAGCAAGTCACCTGCCCCTGGACAGGATGCAGCCAGCAGCTCCGCTGAGGACCCACAGCTCCTGGGGTCAGTGACTACTGAGGAGCTGCAGTTCCGGGGGTCGGGGAACGCTGAGGACCTGCAGCTCCTAGGGACCGGGACCCCTGAGGACCTGCAGCTCCTGAGGATGGGGACCACTGATGACCCACAGCTGCTGGAGTTGAGCACCGCTGAGGACCCACAGCTCCTGGTGAAAGGGGGCACCAAGGACCCAGAGCTTCTGGGGATGAGGAATAAGAAGGACCTGCCACACCTGGGGACAGGGACCACTGAGAACCTGTGGCTCCTCCAGTCAGGGAACACTGAGGACCCACAGCTCCTGGGGATGGGGACCACTGAGGACCCAAAGCTGCTGGAGTTGGGCACCACCAATGACCCACAGGTGAAAGGGAGCACCAAGGACCCACGGCTCCTGGGGACAGGGACCAGCAAGGACCTGCAGCTCCAGGAGTTGGGGTACTCTGAGGACCCACAGCTCCTGAGGACACAGACGACTGAGGACCCACAGCTCCAGGGGACAGGGAACACCAAGGATCTGCAGCTCCTGGGGACAGGAACCACTGAGGACCTGCAGCTCTTGAGGACACACACCACTGAGAACCCACAGCTCCTGGGGACAGAGACCACTGAAGTCCTGCAGCTCCAGGGAACAGGGAACACCAAGGATCTGCAGCTCCTGGGGATGGTGACCACTGAGGATCCACAGCTCCCGAGGATGGTGACCACTGAGGATCCGCAGCTCCTGGGGAACACTGAAGACCCACAGCTCCTGAGGACCATGACCACTGAGGGCCCAGAGCTTCTGGGCATGGTGACCACTGGGGACCCACAGCTCCTGAGAACAGGGGCCATGGAGAATCCAGAGGTCCTGGGGACAGGGACCCCCACAGCAAAAGAGACGTGGATGTCCTTGCAGAGACCAGCAGGGCCCCGGCCAGGTAGTGCTCCTTTTCCTTTCTCACCAGGTGACAGTACCCGTGAGCAGGCAGTGTCATTCCAGGACCCCACGGCACAACCTCCCCATCACCACCATGGAACATCACTGAATCTATGGCACAGCACTGGCCGTGGGGGGCTGACTCTGGCTGGCATGAATGGGCACCAGAGCCTCCGTTTGCCTAACCAGAGGGTGGATAACAGTGTGGATCCTCCTCTTTCTGATAACTCCAGTCCTCTTGAGTTTGATTTACTAACCGCCACTGTGCGACTCTACGGTAGTAGCAGCACGGGGCTCGCATCCTTCTTTCCCGGACTGATGCTAACAGCTGGCAGTTGCCTGCCCATCCCGACCCACCTGCCCTTCTGCAGTGTGCTGGGCACCAGCCATGTCCGGTTACCAAATTACCTCCGCCACGGCAGCGAGGAGGAAATTCAGGCAGCTTTGCATGAGTGGGAGGGGCTACTTGAATCGCGGTGCCATCGCTACCTGGAGTGGTTCCTCTGCTTGCTGCTGCTCCCTGGGTGTAGCACCTCGGTCCCCGTAACCCCCCCACCGTGCCAAGGCTTCTGTGAGGCCGTCCGAGACCTGTGTTGGATGCACTTGGCTGGGGGGCGCCTGCCTCTGCCTGTGCCTTGTGATGCTCTCCCTGAGGAGGATGAAGGGTATTCTTGTGTCTTTATTAATGCTTCTGCAGGTAACGTGGCTAGGTGATGTCCCTGTGTTGTATGTCTCCCCTTCCCAAACTCCCCCAAATGCTGAGGGATGCTTCTGCCTTGTCCCCATGGGATGCTGCTGATTACAAAATCTCTTTCCATCTAGCCTTTGCTTTTTCAAAGAGAGAACCAGTGGGTTTTGGCTCTCTGCAAGATTGAGCATCACCTTAGTGAAACACAGTGGCTAAGTGTCCTCATGGCCAAGACAGGAGGTGCTCCCTAAGAGATCATGCTGGTATTCAGGGCTGGTTTCCTGGTGTCAGGATGCTGTGGGGAGTCCATCCTGGGATTGGGGTGCTTGGAGAGCTGACATCTCCCTGCAGGAATAGGAGAAGGACCAGGACCCCATGACCACCTAACCACAGCACCATGGCAGTGAGGAGGTTTCAAGGTGACCTGCCTGCACACTCCCCTCTCCCAGTGTGGGCCCTTTGCTTTGGGGTTAATGATTCACCCAACAGCTAATGTTTGATCCCCCCACTGCCTGGAAAAGTGGGAGAGGTTCCTTTGCCTCCAGCTTCATCATTTGGTGGCTGTGAACTTTCTGTGTGCCAGCCAGGGACCCAGACAGGCCTCTTGGGCAGGAGGGTGAAAGGACAGAGGGGGGGGCTGAGTGGTGCTTGAAGAAATGCACATTGGGATGAAAGCAGGAGCTCCCCTGCTAAACTCTGAATGAGGCTGTGTTCCACCACCAGCCACCCGTGCCCTCGGGTGATAACCAGGAGATGCCAATCAGGAGCAGCGAGAGGCCTGCTGCCATCAGAGGGGCAATTTAGTGGGGGACCAGCAGACAAGGGTCATGCACATGGTCTCCTCAGTGTCAAAGAGGCTCTGTTTGCTGGGGGAATTCAGTGGGATCATGCACAGGGATGCTCAGAGGGAGGCACGTTCTCATTTGAGAATGCAGTGTAGTGTCTCGGATGGGCAGCATCAGGAATGAGTGGGGGATGTGGTACACCCCATGGAGTGACTTGAAATGCTCATGTATACTGGGTATTTCCTGCATCCCATCTGGGATGGCATGTGTGGGGCCACACGGCCAGCCTGGACTTGTGCCAGCCAGGAAGGTCATGGCAGAGTGGGAAAGTGGCTTGGGGCATCACTGTGGCCAGAGACATCCCCACAGCCATCCTGTGCCAGCCCCAAAAACACTGCAGCCTCCACCATTTCTCCACGCTCGGTGATAGATGCTGCCACAGGGGTGAGAGGCTGTGATATTTGGGCTCTGGATGCCCTTTGGAAAAAGCAAGCATGGCCTGAAAGGTGTGAGGATGAGAAGGGGCCCTTGTTTTTTGCAGGGGAGCAGATATTTGTAGGGGTCTTCCCTTACTCCTCTGCTCACCAGTTTCCAACCAGCCTCTGCTTGCTGTCACATGGGGAAAAGGTGTGTCCTCATTTGCTTTGGGAAGCCCTGGCACCCAGCTCCCACCTTGGACTCAGGGGCCAGTGGCATGTTTGGAGAGGAGGGAGACTCAAAGATCCAGCTGCAGCTCCAAGGGAAACATGGTTGAAAATTGCACTGCTAACAAAAGCCTCTTTTAGCATCGCCCCATCATCCAGAGCCCCGGGGGGGTCACAATGGCTTTTATGGATGCAGAAATTGCAGAGCTGGTTCTTACACCTTTGTGGACCCCCGGGAGGAAGCTCTGGTTTCCTTTTCCCTTAAAGCTGCTGTGAATTTGGCTTCCTCCAACCCTAGATAAGCTCTACCCCTGCATCCTGGCATTGGCAATTGGAGCAAGCTTGTGGGATGCCTGAGCATGGGTGGGTGAGTCAGGGGTGTGTGACAGGCTGGGGCTTGCTGTGAGTCTTGGGGAGCCCTGCATGCTGTGCACATCTGTGTGTGAAAGGATGCTGGGCTCCAGGATCCAGTGGTTCCCCTCTGGGCAGACTGGAGATGCCCTGTGGGAAAGTCCCATCCCAATGAAGGGCAGATGAGGGGGCTAGAATGGATGGAAGACTGGGAGAGAGATTTTCTTCCAGCCAGGTGCTCAGTTTTGAGGTGCCAAACTTGGGAGGGACTGGAGGCTTGAGGGAGCAGGGTGGAGACAGCAGTTTCAGAGCAGCAGGCTCAAGAGACAGTCAGTGGGTCTGGGGTCTGGCAGAGAGAAAACTTGCCTTCACCTTTAATCAGTGGCATTTCTAATGTTCCCACTGCCTGGGTCCCTGTTATGGGGCTGGAGCTGGCATTGGGGCTTGGCAGCAGGGGGAATGATCTATGTCCCCTAGGCTTTGGAGGAAGCATCCAGGTTTTCATCGACATCTCAAGAGACATGTTTTTCTTCCAGGCTGGGCAAGGCTGGGCTGATTCCTTCTTGCTTTTTTTTCCTTTCTTACTTTTAGTAATTTTTTTAAGAGCTCTGGACGGCAATGCCTGGCTCCAGAGCTGGGTGGAGATTCCTGGCTGATCCGCCGCAATTCAGCTCAGGATACTCCAGGTTACACCTTTAGATAGCCCCTCGTTGTTCACGTGAAAACCAGGGATGGAGTTGGGAACATTTAATGTCTCAGCTGCTGCTTCTGACTCGGGGTAGGGCCAAAATCAGCACTGAGCATCCATTCCCAGTGCAGATCCCTCAGGAAGCCAGGGTGGTTGAGTTTCCTCACTCCCAGGAAAGGAGAGGTTAAAAAGCACCCGGTGGTGTGCTCACTCCCATGGAGTTGGCACCGACCCCGAGCAGTTGACATAGGAGAGGAGGAATCCAGCGCCCAGTGTGTGGGCGATGAGGATGTGCTTGCTGCCAAAGCAATGGGAGCTGGCGGACAGAGGGCTGGCTCGCCCCAACCAGATGTTCAGCTGTGTCGGGTAGGAGAGACAGTCTCCAGCAGGACTTCCCTAATTGCTTTGAGAAATAGGAGTTCAGAAAGGAGGTGACCTCCAAATTGAGAGCATCTGGGAAGCTGACTGGGCATGCTGGCTTGAGCCACGTTCCCAGGATGTTGTGAGGGGATAGCTCTGATACATATTCCCAGCTGGAGTGACCCTAGGATCCTGTCCTGGGATGACATGAGAGGTCACTGTGACCTTGGAGCGCTTATGGATGGGACACACTTCCTCAGGCCTCCGTGGTTGTTCAGCATCCTGGTTCTCCAGCATCATACCCCTACCCTGTGCAAGATCCCTTTGGTTTTATCCCATCTCAGGGAACTCTGGGGAATCTGGTCTAGTGGAGGGTGTCTCTGCCCATGGCAGGAGGGTTGGAATTAGTTGATCTTTAAAGTTCCTTCCAATCCAAACCATGCTATGATTCTATGATGTTGCAGCTGCAGTTAGAGGGCCAGCAACAGGGAATGGGTAGCATTTTGGGAGTCTCATCCAAATGGTGTGGTGAGAACAGCTCAAGGTTGGTGCCTTGGCCAACCTGCAGCCTGAAGGAAAACCTCAGTCCCTAGGAAGGGCGAGTGAAGGCAGCTGCTGAAGAACAGTGTTGGGGGGAGGCCTGGCCAGGGGTGTCCCCTCAAGTCACCTTGTTGAGTGACCATCCTTGCTGAGCTGGTTGTGACCATCCCCTTTCCTTTCTTCTTGCAGAGAACCTGAGCA
The DNA here is from genome assembly GCF_000695815.1 of Acanthisitta chloris. Lineage (NCBI taxonomy): Eukaryota > Metazoa > Chordata > Aves > Passeriformes > Acanthisittidae > Acanthisitta > Acanthisitta chloris. Next base: position 8,124 of record NW_008675137.1, read on the forward strand.
CTGAGGTCAGCCTCCTGGAGCTGATCGGAGACCCACCACCAGAGGAGATCCTCAAAATTTATGGCCCTGACAACAACCCTGGCTATGTCTTTGGTCCTAATGCCAACACAGGCCAGGTGGCTCGGTACCACCTGCCAAGCCCTTTCTACCGGGACTTCTCCCTCCTGTTCCACATCCAGCCCACCACCCCACGGGCTGGGGTGCTCTTTGCTGTCACGGACTCTTCACAGAGCATCATCTATGTGGGCGTCAAGCTCTCAGAGCTGCGGGCGGGCAAGCATCAGATCATCTTCTACTACACAGAGCCGGGCTCACCGAGCTCATACCCAGCAGCCACCTTCACTGTGCCCACCTTGCTCAACCAGTGGACACGCTTTGCCATCAGTGTGGAGGAGGATGAAGTCATCCTCTACCTGGACTGCGAGGAGCATGAGCGGGTCCGGTTTGAGCGCTCCCCAGATGAGATGGAGCTGGAAGATGGCTCTGGACTCTTTGTTGCTCAGGCTGGAGGGGCTGACCCAGATAAATACCAGGTAAGATCTCGGGCCACCTCAAGGAGCATCTCCAAGAAGCCTGGAGAGAAGAGGCACTGCCTGCGCCTTTTGAACCAATCTCTTTCCCCAGAAGACAACCAGTGGCCACGCTGCATGTGTGTCCCTGGGGAAAGGGACATCTGAGATGGAGAGAAAGGTGGCTTGAGATGCCACTATATTGTCTTGGGGCTCACCAAAGCAAAGCACTCAAGGTGAACTGGCAGGAGGAGACAGGGTTGCCCTACAGCAGCCACTGTTGCCCATACTTTTTCCCAGCAAACACACAGAGCCTCTTCAGATCTCATTGCTAAATATATCAAACCCCTTTGATGGAGGAGCTGCTTTGGCTGGGAAAATGTCTCTCTTAGCTGGAAAAAATGCTTGGGCTGGAGCATATCTTTGTTGGCTGATGTTGGGCGGTATCTCCAGGAAGACTGGAGAGCAAGGAGGGATGTGATAGCTCAGCCCATGCTTTGAGCAGCACTCATGTTCTAGATAAGCTTAATGGAAAGTGTGGGGAAAATGCCCAGCTGACATGGAAGTCCCCCATGGTGCTTGAGGGGAGGAATGTTCAGGTTTCTCCTGGGTTGAGCAGGATTTGCCCAGCGACAGAGGCTCTGCTGAGGGGAGAGATGCTTTTCCCAGGGAGTTTTGCAAAGAACATTTCTGACCTTAAACATCATCTTGATTGTGCTGCCACATTCTCAGTTGAATGGCTTTGGGCAGTGTAAGCTCCCCCAGGAAGGGGTTAATCATTGATGGGGCACAGACCAGTTTGTGCTGGGATTCAGGTTGGTCCTTTGAAGTCTCGAGGGTAAAGTTTTGCTCTTGAAGAGTAATTTTTTTGCTCTTGAACATGCTGGGAAGGCCAAGTTATGGCTATGCAAGAGTTCCTCTCCCCAGCTGGAGAGGGTTTGGCACCATATGGAAGGCAAAGCAACAGCCTTGAGCATATGGGAGTGCTCCTGCCTTTCTAGCAGGTGATGTTCCTGAGCTTGCCAAACCCCCAATCCCACCACCCGCCCCCAGTTTTCCCATGGGGAATAACTGGCCATGGAGGGAAGGAGGCTTATCGCTTTGGCTGGATGAGAGGGGAGTGGAGAGAAGGGCTCGGATGTCTCCTTGGCATCTGACTGCCTCGTGGTGTTTCCATCACTGTCCAGCCCTGACTCACATTATCTGGAACAAACTGGGCATTGAGCGGATTAAAACCTGGCCCTGGGTCAAGCTGCAGGACGAACTGCTGGCAGGCAGCTGGATGGGTGTCCTGGTATCTCTACTCCTTCCTGAGTCACCTTTGTGTCAGTGGCATGAAACTTGGAGGGGCAAAGCCTATGGGTGATGCAGAAGCCCCTGGGACAGCAGATGCCAAGAGGATAAATGGAGTCTCAGCTGGGGTCTGGCAGGAGGGTTTGTTTGCAGGTGGATGTGGCACCTGGGGACATGGTTTAGTGGGAGACCTGGCAGTGCTGGGTAAACAGTTTGACATGAGGACCTTTCCAGCCTTAAGGACTGTGCATTCATTGTGAGACCTATGGTGTTGCTGCCCTCTTTATTGGGCCAAACAGGCTGCAAAGAGCCCATATAACCATCCCTCATGGGGTTGCCTAGGTTCAGGGTTTGGAACTGGATTATTTCCATTGCCTCTGGCAAGTCCCAGATTCTAGCCCCAGTGCCCAGCACCACCGACATGGCTTGATTAGGTATGTGCCAAAGCTGACACCAGGTGGGCTGAGCTGAGGTAGTGGCCAGGACCTGGCCAACCACTCAGCAATGCTTCTACAGGGCCATTTTCCTTGTTTCCCCTCTCCCAAGGACTCCCTGGCCACAGCCAGCCTCCCTGTTCCACACAAGGATTGCTAGCAAGTCCCACTCCCTGCAGCCCACGTTTTGTGTTTCCTAGGCTAATCTGCACTTCCTTACCATTTATTTGGGTTTTGCAAGCATTGTGTGCATCCAAGCCACCTGTTTGTGCAACAGAACACCACAAACCCCTTCCAAAGGATGCTGCCTCCAGGCAAACCTCCATAGCATCCTGATCGCAGCTGGGAAGGGTGTGTGGATACCAGTCTGAACTCCACAGCTCCCTCTGTAAGCATGGTCACCCAGCACGCTCCAGAGCCCAGCCCAGGTCCTCGGTGCTGGGGTAGGACAGGGATGCTACCAGGTTGGGATGCTGCTAGGATGGGATGCTGCCAGGACGGAATGCTATGCATCCCTCTGATCCCAGTGGGGAGGAGCAGGGGACCGTGCTGGGAAGTGAGCTCAGAGAGGGGAGATACCTCCTCCTTGGTGTCTCTTCTCTGGGCAAGACACCTAAAATAATATTTGGGCTGGCTTGAAAGCACAGTGCGGCACTCTGGGCAAGGAAATACAATGGGCTTAAGAAAACGAGGATCAGGGGCAGTTGCAGTTCAGCCAGATTGACTGTGACATTTTAACAGGAATATATTATAAGTAGATTGAGTTATAGATATAAAATAAATATTATATACTAGAAATACTTAATAGTTTCTATGTAAAATAAAAAAGTGTACAAATTCCTCTCACAAGCAAATACCCTCAGTTAGGTTATGACCTCCAGCTGCTCATCCTGCTGACAGCAGATCTCATCCATCCCTCTCCTCCCACTCAGGGATGTGGCAGCCAAGTGGCATGGCAGGTCACATCACAGCAGGGTGGCTTGTGGCACACATCTGTCTGTGTCACCCATCCGCCCGTGCTTTCCTCCCAGGGGGTGATTGCTGATCTGAGGCTCGAAGGGGACCCACGGGCGGCAGAGCGCCAGTGTGAGGAAGAGGAGGATGATGTGGAGGTGAGTGCTGGCAGCCCAGCTGGGACAGGCTCGGGGTTTGGTGCTTTTTTTAACTATCCACGGGCAAATGCAGGTCTCCGGTGATTTCGGCAGCGGGGCAGAAGGTGGACATCATCCCTCCGGGAAGGTCGGGGTGAGTTGCTGCCTGCAGGTGTTGCACTCAGAGTTGCACCCCAAAACTTTAGGGGCAAGGAGGACTGAGTGCCCTCCATGATAAAAGTCGTAGGATGCTTGATGCTAGGATCTGTCCTGTATGGGAAGGCACTGGGAGGTAAACAACACCACGGTGTCCCCTCATTGTTGGCACAGGGTGTCCCAGGACTGGTGGATGCTGTCCCTGTCACCTCTCCCCCCGTGGCAGGGGGCAATGGGCCAAGGAGCAGTGGGGGATCCCCGCAGCAAGCTGAGAGGACCAGAGCGGAGGAGACACTGCGAGTCTCCACGGGAGGTAATTCTAGTAGCTTTCCCCTTCCCCAGGGGACACAGTGGGGTGGTCATCCTCCATCAGAGCCAGGTGCCTTTTCCTTTCCTGCAGGCACCGGCCCCAAAGGCGAAAAGGGAGAGAAGGGCGAACGTGGCTTGAAAGGGGATTCAGGGACTGGTGGTGTCGTGGGGACAGACAGTGTCAAGGGCCAAAAGGTAGGTGAGAGTGTGGTCCCTGGGGGCTTGAGGGTGTCAGTGACACGACCATGTTTGACACCAGCTCCTCTCTGTTTCTGATCCTCAGGGGGAGAAAGGAGACCTCGGCATCAAGGTGAGCATCACTGGGGGAGCTGGAACAAAGCCACGCCTGCTTGGGGTGCCAGCCCAGGGACATGTCACCCATCTCTGTCTCTCTCCCCTTTGTAGGGCAGTGCTGGATTTGGCTACCCTGGCTCTAAGGGCCAAAAAGGGGAACCAGGTGACCCTGGCCCCCCTGGCACCCTCTCACGGCACACTGATGGCACAGTGGTGGAGCAGGTCACTCCCAGGGCCCCCGGGCAAAGAGGGAGCCCCTGGAAGGGATGGCGAGCCTGTGAGTTGTGTCCCACACCCCTGGGGTGTCCCCTGTCCCCCTGCCTTACCCATCTGCAAACTGACTTCTCTGTCTGCCACTCTAGGGAGATCCTGGCGAGGATGGCAAACCTGTAAGTGGCGGGGGGTGGTGGCAGGGACAGCCACCCCTTTGCCTTTCCACCCACTGACCCCCCACTGGTCCCCTTTTCAGGGTGATATGGGACCTCAGGGGTTCCCTGGGATGCCAGGAGAGCCAGGGCTGAAGGGGGAGAAGGTGAGTGCCGGTGCTGGTGTTGGTGGGTAGAGCACACCACTGCCCACACTTCCTCTCACTGTCAGCTTGGCTGCTCCCACAAACCATGCTTTCTCCTCTGTGACAGGGTGACCCAGGTATGGGACCAAGGGGCCCCCCTGGACCACCTGGCCCCCCAGGACCACCGGGACCCTCCTCCAAGAATGACAAGCTGGTGAGTGCCCCCTGGGACACAGCAATTTGAGAAGTGTGGGTGTCCATCAAGCCACAGAGGTGCAGGGCTGCCACCAGCCCCTGGGCAGCCCCCCTGTGCCACCAGGTGTCCTGACATCACCCTCATGCTTCTCCCCCAGACCTTCATCGACATGGAGGGCTCTGGCTTTGGCGGTGACCTGGAGACCCTGAGGGTGAGTGGGGGTGAGTGCCTGTCCTGCCAGCAAGGAGTGGGTGACACCCTCACCCATGACCCTCTTTTCTCTTCTAGGGTCCACGAGGGCCACCTGGTCCCCCAGGGCCACCTGGAGTGCCTGGTTTGCCAGGAGAGCCAGGACGGTTTGGAATGAACCATACAGACCTGCCAGGACCACCGGGGCTACCAGGGAGAGATGGGATGCCTGGACCCCCGGGGCCAGTGGTAGGTGTATGGAGTGGCCATGGGGACCCATCCCAGGGCCCCCCTTTGGCAGTGGGGGGCTCAGTGCCTGCCCGCCCCATGGGGCTTCCCTGTGCTGGAACCAGCTCCTGGAATCTTACAGGGTCCTCAGGGTCCTCCTGGAAGAGACGGGGAGGCTGGGCAGCCAGGGCCCAAAGGAGAGCGGGTGAGTGTCCCCTGTCCCATGTGCCGCAGGAGCATGTCATGGCCTTCCCACAGGGCAGCTGGCACCCCTGGCACATCTCCATGAGGTGCCACCTTGTGGTCTGAGGAGCTCCATTCTACTCCTGCCTGGAGCTGGGTAGCTTCTTCACACCCTTTTCTCTCTCCTTCTCCTCCTCCCCAGGGCGACGTGGGTGACCTCGGCCTCCCTGGTGTACCAGGACCCAAGGTACTGTGTCTGGAGTGGGTTTCTAGGGGAGCCCCCCATCCATTGCAGACTGGAGGCAGGGATGCTGCATGGGAGGGCATCTTGCACTGGAATGGGGCAGAGGGTGCTGGTTCCCCCCAGACCAGTGCCACAGTTTGAGGGTTCATGGAACTGCTGAGCTTCCAAATGATGCTCACCAGGCTCTTGCCACCCTCCCTTGGCTTTGCTCCCTGCGCTGCAGGCAGGGAAGCCAAACAGGGTGTTTCAAGGCACAGAAGAGGTTTTTGGGTGCCCACACTCCACCAGAAAACACCCCATCTTCTGTGTATCATTCTCTCCTGCCTGCCTGCTCCAGCCCCTTTCTGATCCATGTCCCCAAGAGTAGATGTAAAGGCTTGCTGGGAGCCACACTGCTCTTCGGGATGACACTGCAGCCTGAGTTGGGGGCAAGAACCTCAAAGATTAAGTTTTCTTAACCTTAATTCTAATCTTCTGCCAGCACCCGGGGGCAGATGGGGTGGCAGCAGGTGTAAGGACCAAGCTGGTGCTCTGAGACCCATTACAAAGCCCAAGGATGCCTGTGAGCATCCCTCCTCGGCACTGAGCTCTGCCGCTGCATCAGAGCCAGCCACATGTGCAAAAATACTCCAATTTATGATTTTGGATGAGCCTCTGGTGGCCACTGTGGACATTACAGGGGGAGCTGGTGGAATGAAGGATGCCCGAGCTGGGCAATGCTCCTTCCTGTAAAGCCGCAAGACAGAGGAGCATCAGGCAGAGCATCCATGTCCTATCCCAAAGGGGATTCAGGAGGGGATGCACTACTCCTGCTTGCAGGCTTCAGGCAGGGACCGTTGTCACCTTTCATCTTTCCCCTTTTCTCCTTTGCAGGGCAACAAAGGAGAAATAGGACCAGCAGGACCTCCAGGAGAAATGGGCTTAGCTGGCCTTCCCGGGCCCATCGGACCCCGAGGGCAGCCAGGGCCCCCCGGGCCCCCGGGCCCGCCAGGCCCAGGCTACGAGGCTGGATTTGTACGTGGTCACTGCAGTGATGGGGGGGTGGGATGAGCTGGAGTGGGGGCAGGTGTGGCTCAACCCCTTCTCCCCCATTTAGGGTGACATGGAAGGCTCAGGGCTGTCATTCACCCCTGGACCACCTGGACCTGAAGGACCACAGGTATCTCTGTTCTTGCCCCTTCCCTCCTCTCCAGCCTGGGCTTCCCTGCCATCATGTCCCCTGCCATCATACAATGCTCATGGGTCTTTCTTGTTGCTTGCAGGGGATGCCAGGACTGCCAGGAGTGAAGGTAAGGAACCATTCCAACATCCTCCTCACCCCAGTTCCATCCTTGCAGGATGCCTACAAGTAGCCTATAGGGGATGCTCCTGCTCTGACACCTCTTTCCTTGCAGGGTGAGGTTGGCAGCCCTGGACAGCCAGGCTTGCCGGGACCAAAGGTAGGAAAAGCAGAAGATTGGGATGGGTTGTGTGCCAGCACCCTGGGTTTGCAGGGCACTGGACAGGACCTCTGTGCTCCCCATTCTGGGAGGATGCTCTGTACTGCATCCTGCCCTTTCCCACTCCTCTTTGTAGGGAGATGCTGGTGTGCCTGGCATGGATGGACGCCCTGGCCTGGAGGGCTTCCCTGGACCGCAGGTAGGAGCATCAGCCCCACCGCCAGAAGTCTCCTCACTTCAGGCAGGACACCCTTGATCACAGCTGCTCCATTCTCAGCAGCCAAAATTCCCCCTCCCTGCTTTGGGACCCCGCTCATCATGTGCCAGGGGTGCCCACACTCCTTAGCACCCTGTCTCCATCTCATTGCCACCCTGCTTGCCACCACCTCCACCCAAAATCATCACAGCCTGGCTTGTTGCCTGGACCTTCGAGGCAGAGGTGGGGTGGCCTTGAAGGATTTTGCTGAGCCTGAGGTGGGAGGGGTTCTCTGCTTGTGAGCCAGGGTCTGTCTCTGTGTGGTGCCAAGCAGGAGCCTCACCCCTCCCCACTCCTCCTTCCAGGGACCCAAAGGTGACAAAGGCAGCCCCGGCGAGAAGGTAGGTGCCACCAGGCTGGGGACAGGGACCAGCCGGTGTTGGCCATGGGGCTTGATGACTTGTGTCTTTCAGGGAGAGCAAGGCCAAGACGGTGTGGGACTGCCTGGTCCCCCTGGTCCACCTGGTCCCCCTGGACAGATCATTGCTGTCTCAAGTGAAGATGTAAGTGATGGCACCAGGCTTCAGCATAGCTGGGGGAAGCTAAAACCAGGGGGGAGGAAGGGGTCTTCCAGCACTGATCATGTTGAGGGACCAAGGGAGACCTCTTCAGTAACCCTGACCTTCAGAGCAAAGATCAAGGTGAAAATACCTCATTTTGTCTCTTTTGGCAGAAATCTTTGGTGGCTTTTCCTGGTCCAGCGGTAGGTGCCCTCCTGCCACCTGTGCCCATCCCTAGGCAGTGCCAGGAGGGCACTCCACTTTTTGGAAAGGGCATTTGCTCTTAGAAATATCTCTGCTTCTTTCCACAGGGCAGACCAGGCCACGCTGGCTTCCCGGTGAGTTGGTGACAGGTCTGGGGACCACAGCGATAGCCCTGGGGACAGCTCCAGTCACTGGTCCTGCTACGCTTTGCCGCAGGGTCATGGTTATGGAGAGGATTTTGGGGTCTGTCTTTGGTGGGTTGGGAATGACGTAGGCTCTGTGTCCTCCCTGCAGGGTCCAGTGGGACCAAAAGGAGACCAGGGGTCAACTGGTCCCCAGGGCTCCCCGGGGCTGAAGGTAACTGCTCTGGGCCACTTCCGCCCCATGGGGTGGTCACACTCCTGGTCCCCCATCCTGCCTGGCCTCTGGGTCCCAGTGGTGATGCCAGCCTTGCCATGAGAGAGAGCCTGGTCCTTCCATGTCTCCTCGCACCTCCTCCTCTCTTGCAGGGGGAGAAGGGAGAGCCTGGTGTCATCATCAGCCCTGATGGGACTGTGGTCACTGCAAAGGTGAAAGGAGAAAAGGTGGGTGCATGGTGAGAATGGGGAGCACGTCCCCATGTGCCAGGTGGTCCCAGTGGTGATGCCCTTTCCCCCTCCGTTGTCCACAGGGGGAGCCAGGACTGCGGGGGCCAATGGGACCATCGGTAAGTCACCATCACCATCCTCCTTGTATCCCATGGTGGGGCACAGGAATGATCCAGGGCAGAGGAGGACAGGGAGTGCCTTCATACTGAGCACCCTCATCCTCGTCTTCTCTCCCTTCCAGGGTCCTCAGGGACAAGCAGGGATGAAGGGAGAGATCGGCTTTCCAGGCAGACCCGTAAGACCTGCTCCCGGTTTGTTTGTCTCCTCGGCCATCACCTCCACTGCATCCCCCTACCTTGTTTGCACATCTTGAACCTGCTGAAACCCAAATCCTAACGTGTCCCTGAGGGATGGGGTGATGCAAGGGTATTGGAGGTGATGCCAGGGTGTCAGAGGTGACTCGAGCATCAGAGGTGACACCAGGAGTTGGTAGGGGTATGGGGACGAGGCTCATCTGTGCTGTTTACCCACAGGGACGTCCTGGCATGAACGGGCTGAAGGGTGAGAAGGGTGACCCCGCAGATATGCGGGGCTTGCAGGTGAGCACTGCTGTGGCCCTGAAGAGTGGGGGGCACACATTGAGGGTCTCCCTGAGAACCCAAATCCCTTAGGCAAAGGGCACATGTCTCCCTCACTCAGGGGCTGGTTGCTCCTCTGGGTCAGGGCATGGCCTTCCTGTGGTGGGGACTCCACTTTGCAGACCATGGTACATCTTCTCTCCCCCAACAGGGTCCTCCAGGGCCCCCTGGGCCGCCTGGGCCACCTGGAAGCATAGTCTACAACAGTGGCAATGTGAGTAACAACACAGTCACTGTGATGGGGGTGCTGGTGACCGAGTCCCTCCAGTGCCCCCTGCTTGGCTGGAGGGGACAGAGGATGCTCCAGTGACATCCTGGCTAGGGCTGGCAAGTGGGACTGTCACCAGCGTTGAGGGGTGGCCCCGAGGATGCTGCTG
>NW_008675137.1:17782-18748 GCF_000695815.1 Acanthisitta chloris
TCTTTTGCATCCCCACAGACCTTCAGCGACTCCAGCCATCCTGCACTGCCAGGGTTCCCTGGTAAGGGAGTGTCCCTCTCCCAGGAGCCTTGAGGCAGTTTGAGGAACCTCAGCAAGGCAGAATGGGGGGGAAACCCCCTCCCTCAGAGCTGGGATGCTGCACCTCTGAGGTGGCATTTCTCTGCTGCTCCCCACAGGTTTCCACCAGTTCCCAGGACAAAAGGGAGAGAAAGGTGATGTGGGACCCCCAGGACCCCCCGGTAGGTGACTGGTCCCCACAGGCAGAGGAGGGAAGCAGGTGGCTTGTGCCCATCCTGGCTCTCCTCTTCCCTCCTGGCCCTCTCTCCACAGGCCACTTCCCTTGCGCCCCTAGTCACTTTGGTGCCAACCTGCGGGTAAGCCTTTTGCACACCAGTGGCTGGAACCGGGCATGATTTGGGGGACCAGAGTGCACCCCAGCCACTCACCCTAAGGCTGTGCCATCCTGCAGGGTGACAAGGGGGATGCAGGTCCCAAGGGTGAGAAGGGAGAGCCGGGCACCACTCCACCCTACGGTCCCAGTGTCTCTGGGCTGCCAGGGCCTCCAGGGCCCCAGGGATACCCCGGACTGCCGGTGAGTACCCCTTGGGGTGGGGAGTGAAGGGGCATGGAGGGAATGGCATCCCTGGGGTCTTTGCTCCAAGGGATGTTCTCTCACACTGCCTAGGGTCCCAAGGGAGACAGTATTGTTGGGCCACCGGGGCCTCCTGGACCTCAGGGCCCTCCTGGTATTGGATATGAGGGACGGCAAGGCCCCCCTGGCCCTCCTGGCCCCCCTGGTCAACCCTCCTTCCCAGGTCCCCACAGACAAGGTGAGTACTTGCCTTATTGCATCCCTCCCTGCCATCTCACATCCCTTCCTCCACCCCTACATCCCTTCCTGCACCCCCTGCAGCCCTGCATCATGCCCTGCAATCCCTCTGCACC
>NW_008675137.1:19151-20120 GCF_000695815.1 Acanthisitta chloris
TCCTTCTCCCGGCCCCACCGGCAAGACCTCTCCGTCCGCCTGCGCGGGGGCTTCCGACGGGTGCTGGTGAGTGGGGGGGGGCAGAGGGTCACCCCGTCTTGGGGTGCATCACCCAGCTTTAGGGGAGTGCAGACAGCGTCACACTGAGGTTTCGGTGGTGACTCTGGGTGACGCTTGGGGGTCCCCCCACCTGTGCGCGAGGAAGAGGAGAGGGGGGCAGCTGGGATCTGATGTGCCATGCCCTTGCAGCTGGAGGAGCACAACCTGATCCCCAGTTCGGCTCTGGTAAGTTTTCTGTCTCCTGTGCCCATCCTCATCCCATCCTCAACCACTCCACCCCCAACCATCTCCACCCTCATATCTATCCATCCCCAATTTTCTCAATCTCTATCCCAAACGACCTCCATCTCCATCCCTATCTCCATCCATTCCCAACCATTTTCACCTCCATTCCCAACCATATTCACCTCCATTCCCAAACACCTCCATTCTCATCCCCATCTCCATCCCCATCCCACCTGGGGCACTACCACCAACCCTCGGCCTGTCTCTCCCTCCCCAGGACAACGAGGTGTATGACAAGCCACCCACCATTCACTATGCTGGCCCCCAACCCCGCGAGCCTTTGCACCCCCTCCGCAACCACGTCCCCCTGCCCACCGCCCGACCCTGGCGCGGGGATGAGGTGGTAGCCAACCAACACCACCTGCCTGAGCAACCCCTGCTCCACCATCAGCATGAGCTCCTCAACAGCTACTACATCCACCGCCGGCCAGATCCAGCCCCTGTGGCCGCACACGTTCACCAGGATTTCCAGCCTGCTGTGAGTGCCATGTGCCAGCCAAGGGGACATGATGATGGTGGCCAAAGCCATGTCCTTCAAGCCCTGTTGTCCCCTCTTGGCAGCTTCACCTGGTGGCTCTGAACGCCCCGCTGAGTGGCGGCATGCGTGGCATCCGGGGCGCCGAT
>NW_008675137.1:20140-20822 GCF_000695815.1 Acanthisitta chloris
GGCGCCGATTTCCAGGGCTTCCAGCAAGCCCGGCAGGTCGGGCTGGCCGGCACCTTCCGTGCCTTTCTGTCCTCCCGCTTGCAAGATCTCTACAGCATTGTGCGCAGGGCCGACCGCACCGCCATCCCCATTGTAAACCTCCGGGTATGTGTGTCCTCATCCCTTTCCCCACACTCTGTGAGCTCTGAGGGATCACAGAAGAGGAACATAGAATGATCATGGTTGGAAAAGATCTCTAAGATCATTGAGTCCAACCATTAACACAGCACTGCAATGCAGAACACCCCAAAGCCCCCATCCATCCATTAAACATTCCCTTCCCGGAGGCTGCTGGGGCTGGGAGCTCCTGGAATGATCTTGGGGTACTAGCAGGGCTAAACCCCCTTGCGTCCCCATTTTCCCACCAGGATGAAGTGCTCTTCAATAACTGGGAAGCCCTTTTCACGGGCAGTGGGGCCCCGCTGCGAGCTGGTGCCCGCATCCTCTCCTTTGACAGCCGGGATGTCCTGCGGGATGCAGGATGGTGAGTGCGAGATTCAGCAATGAGGAAATGGGGTTTGGAGCATGGGGTAACAGCAGCAGCCCCCCCACCTTTCAACTTTCCAGGCCACAGAAGAGTGTCTGGCACGGCTCAGATGCCAGGGGCCGGCGTTTGCCCGAGAGCTACTGTGAGACGTGGCGG
>NW_008675137.1:20874-24421 GCF_000695815.1 Acanthisitta chloris
GATAGCTACTGTGAGACGTGTCGGACGGAGGAGCGTGCCAGCACCGGTCAGGCTTCCTCACTTGCCTCCGGAAAACTGCTGGAGCAGGCAGCCAGCAGCTGCCAGCAGGCCTTCATCGTCCTCTGCATCGAGAACAGCTTCATGACCGCCGCCAAAAAGTGACACCCGCCCTTCCGTCCCCTGGGTACCCCCCACCTCCCCAGGGAGGGTCGGGCCAGCCTGAACCCAGCACTCCTGGGGTACTCAGCCCCCTCCACGCACCTGCTCTCACCCCAGAGGGTTTTCTTCTCCCACAGACCCGAAGCCAAAGAGTATTGCCATGGCCCCTGCCCTGGATCGGCAGGGGCTCCCTTCCTCATCTTCTTCCTCTCACTCCATTCTAACTCCTAGTATTTAACCACTTCGGTTTGTTCCCTCACCTGCTCAGATGCTCATTTCAGGGTGGCTGGGTGGGAGGATGCTTGGCAGGCAGATTTTAGCACTGCCATGCAGGGTATCCTCCCCAAAAGCCTAGGAAGTTCTCTGACCAGCCTCCCAACCCCCACACTGTCCTCACCAGGAGCTTGGGGTTGGACCCAAATCCCTACTGCTGGGGCCAGGGGTCTCCTCCAGACAAAACCCCAGCATCTCATGCAAGGGCCTATCCCATGGTGGTGCCAGGGCTTCCTTAGATGGTTTCAGTCCTCCCCAGGTAAGGACCATCCCATCATAATCTCACCTCCACCTACCAGCCAGCAGAGCTCTGGTGGGGGTCTGGTCTCTTCCCATACCCTCCACACACTCTCGGGACCTCCAGCCGTGTCCCCACACCCCAGGTACAGCCACAGCCAGCCCAGCACAGGTACTGGGATGACTGGGTGGCCCCATGCATGCCCAGGTGTGCCCTCGGCGTGTGTTTACATGTGTGTGTGTGTTGAGCAGGTGTGGTACCACAGGCAGGCACTGCTATCCCCACTCCCTGTGCCACCTTTGCTGGGCTCAAAGGGTGAAGGCGCAGCAAAGCTGGTTGGAATTGGTGTGGGCAAATCCAAGGTGCTACAGAAAAAAACAAAAAAAAAGGAAGAAAAAAGAGAAATCTGTAACTAGCTTTTTTTTTTTTTGTTATTGTATGGAAATTATTACCATAAAAGCTGTGCGAGTCACATGGTCTCTATTTCTTACAGTCTACTGTATTTTGTATAATTAATGCAATTTAAAGCCTGTGGATCTTTATATTATTTTTGTCATCGATTGTGTCCTATAAAACATTTTCTAAAGGCACTGAATAAAGAAACATCCTCTTGTAGCCTGGTTCTGTGCTGTGATGGGGATGCAGCAGGATGGGAGCTCCACTCATATCACTTCATGGTACCCACGGGTGGCACCATGGGAATCCTGCCCCTGCTCTGTTTGGGGATGGGGAAGGGGCACAGCCCTGTCCCCACGGAGCAGAAAATGTGCTCCAAGGGTTATATCCTCAATGGACCAGCACCAAGGACCAGCAGTGGGACAGGAGACGAAGCACGTGACAATGATGATGCTCACTTAGGGAGCCAAGAACTAACCATGGTGTCATGGTGCCAGCACTCAGGCTTGCACAGTGCCTGCCTCCAGGCTTTACTCCTTTGCTGGAATCTCCACGGGAAGCTGGCACAGCTCATTGGCCAAGGCTGGCTCTGCTGGCTGCTTGCGGTGGCTGTGCCGGATGCCTACACTGAAAAAAACAGGTAGACCACAGCCAACAGTGTGAAGTAGCCAAAATACACATAAAACTGCAAGAGAGGAGGGGGAGAGAATGACACTTGGAGCCCTCCCTTCATCCCACACCACTCAGGGGCCACCCCCATCCTAGGTGCCTCCCCATCCCTACCTGGGGATGCACGGATAAGCCCAAGCCCCTCTTGTCAGCCACGGTGATGGTGATGATGGTCTTCAGCACGGCTGCAAAGAAGGTGTTGACCCCGAAGACCAGAGCACAGAGCTCTTTGGAGAGAGAGGTAGCGATCTGGAAACTGGGAAAAATGGAAGCACTCGTGAGCCCCTGGTATCAACCCAGCTGCCAGGGTGGGAGCAGGTCCCCGGGGCACCACGCACATGGCAATGGGCACCAGGAACTGGTAGGAACCGCGGAAGAGGACGTAGGCAACATAGCACAGCCAGATGTTGGTGGTAGAGTTCATGAGCAGAAGCAATCCCGCCTGGAATGCTGTCACCACTCCAATCACCAGCTCTGACCACAGTGTCCAGCGGATCTTCACATAGCCGGCGGCAAAGGAGGCAATGGCCCCTGTAGAGGGATGAAGGATACTGTGAGCACTTCAGGGATGACCTGTCCTAGGCTGGGACCCAGCCCAGTGATGATCAGGTCATCGCTAACACCAAACCACCCCCGGGATCCCGTAAAATTCCTTAAGGAACACCATTCCTGAGGGATGCAGTGGGATGGAATGTTCCCCACCCCCAGCATCCCCACTGTACCAAGCGATTCCCAGGGGATGCAGCGGGACAGGGGCATTCCCCCAACAGGTGTCCTCAGCTATTCCCATGAGATGCAGAAAGACAAGAGGCACCTCTTGCAACCCTGGTGTCCTCAGCCATTCCCAGCAGATGCTGTAGAATGGGGGTGTCTTCTTGCATCCCTGGTGTCCCTAGCCATTCCCAAAGAATGCAGCAGGATAAGGGCGGCCCCAGCCATTCTGAGAGGATGCAGTAGGACGGGAGTGTCCCTCTCATCCCTGGTGTCCCCAGCCATTCTCAGGGGACACAGCTGGATGGGCATGTCCCCAGCTATTTCCAGGGGATGCAACAGGACAGGGGTGTCCCCTTACATCTCTAGTGTCTCTAGCCATTCCCAGGGGATGCAGCAACATTGGGGTGTCCCCCTGCATCTCCAGCATCCCATCCCAGGCAAGCTTACCCAGCAGAGTGGAGGCAGCATCCACCCCTCCGTTGTACACCTGGCGGTTGTCCGTGGTGGGGTATATCTCAGTCCACAGGATGTGCGCATTGTACAGCATCAAGTAGTACCCAGCCGAGTTGAAGACCCACCACAAGGACCAGAGTCGGAGCTGAGGCTGCCTGGTCAAGGCTACCACCTCCTGCAGCATACGGCACAGCACTGCATCCCGCCATCCCCGTGCCACTCCATCACCATCCCCACCCGCCATCCTGTCCAGCTCGGTGGGCAGAGTCCCGTCACCAGCACTCCTGGAGCGGTTGAAGAAGAGGCTGCGCCGCGGCCGCTCAAGGAAGAGGGTGAGGACAAGGCCAAAGCTGACAAAGCCCAAGGAGACGTAGTTGAGGGTGAGGAAGGAGATGCTGCCCAAGGTGACGCAGAGCTGGCCCAGCACTGAGCTGGTGAAGACACCCAGGAGGACAGCAGAGCGGGAGTAACTGGCCATCCGCTGGTAGCGAGACGGGGTGACGAGGGAGAAGATGTAGGAGGAGTAGGCGATGCGGGCGGCCATGGTGATGCCATAGAAGAACTCCATCAGCTGCATGGCCAGCACAGATGTGCCAAACACCAGCAGCAGCCAGATGGAGATGTGGCTCAGGCTCTGCAGCACCA
>NW_008675137.1:24445-27736 GCF_000695815.1 Acanthisitta chloris
GGAAGATGGGCACCAGCATGGCCATGTAAGAGTAGGACAGCACTGGTGTGATCACATTGGTCACCTGCCATGTGGGCAAAGAGGGGCTGAGCACTGGATACATCCCTGGGGATGCCCCCCAGCTTGGAAGAACATGGTTTGTTCACCAGCTGCTGACCCCCACTGCATCACCTCCTTGGGGACAAATGTGACTGCAGCACACTCGACCAGGGGTCTGGCTGAGCCTCAGACCCCTCCTGTGCCGGGAACACAGCGTTCCCACAGACGCAGCAGCCGGCTGGGACTGGGGCCAGCATCCCTTGGTCAGGAGACGACAACATGTAGCCTCTCCTCATCTAACCCTATCGTTGCCAGCAGCCCAGCAGTGCACTGTGCCAGAGTGGGAAGGTTTCCCTGGTGGGATGGGACAGGGCTTCTCCCTGCCTGGCCCCCCCTGCCATTCCACAGGCTGGCCAGCTGGGCAGGTCTCAGGCATCACCTCTCCAGAATCAGCTGCCAGACTGGGCATGAGGTATTATGCCCGGGAGAGTTGAGCCTGAGACTTGGGGGCTGGGGTGACCTCACAGCCAAGGGAACAGGGACCCATACTACACCACTTTCTCCCCCAAAAAAGCACCACCGTGTGTCACTGCACACCACTGTGCCCAGGACGTGGCACCCCGCACACCCCAGAATCACGGAGGGGATGCTGTGGACAGCCCCAGGGTGGTGATCATATCCAGAAAGTGGGACACAGGGGTGGGGGACAGGTTCTCCACAGCTCACCTCTGTCTTTGTGAAGTTCTTGTCGGCACTCCGGAGATATGGAGTAATAAAGCTCTCCCCGGGCCGGATCTGTGTCATGAAGCCGTAAAAGCAGAGGTAGAAGACTTGTAGCTTCCAGTGCTGGTCCGGCACTGTCTCTGATGCCGTTTTTTTGGCATCATCATCCTTCTTGGGCATGGCTCTGCAGCAGGACAGCGGCATTATCCCGGGAGCCATCAGCTACATGGGCTTTGCTGGGCCAGGCCCCTCTCTGTCTGCAGGCACTCTTGGATGCATGGAAAACCACGGTGCTGCAGTTTCTGGGGAAAAAACAACATTTGGCAAGAGATCAAAATTCCTCCAGAATCGCAAGGCAAATAAATACCACTACCTTCTCCCCAGGAGATGTTCTGGGAAGAAGGAAAGCAGCCATGCGTCTCACTGTGCAAAAGCAGGACGAGGCATTTCGGGCAGCATTTGTACATCACATGCATCCAGAGCCTGGATACATGAAGCACCTGGATCCACGCTGGGGCATCTTCAGCTCCCACCACCTTGTTTTTCTCTAAGTTTTACCCCACTGCACCCTCTGAGCTACAGACACAGAGACATAGGGCTGCAGACACCCTGCGCCAGGGATGTGTTGGAGGGAGATGGCAGCAGCCACAGGGCTGGTTGTGGAACTGAGTTAATGTGCACACTGGGCATGGGGCTGCCTGTGTTATACAGTAGCTTGAAGGTTGGCAGGACTTTAGGTAAGCCGCAGGTAAGCGGCTGCCCCTTGGCTCTTCCTGGCAGGACATGATGCCCAGCCTGAGGAGAATGCAAAATGTCATGAGGTTCA
The DNA here is from genome assembly GCF_000695815.1 of Acanthisitta chloris. Classification (NCBI taxonomy): domain Eukaryota; kingdom Metazoa; phylum Chordata; class Aves; order Passeriformes; family Acanthisittidae; genus Acanthisitta; species Acanthisitta chloris. Next base: position 26,034 of record NW_008675137.1, read on the forward strand.
TGGTCCAGAGGGGGATTAAGTGCTCAAATCCTGAGGTTTGACCACAGGAAAGCTGGCAGCACCAGGAAACCTGATTAGCAGTCATGGGATGAAGGTATGGACAGAAGACCTGGGCTGGGTGTCCTTCCAGTGCTCCCCACTCCCACAAGTCACTGATGGTGCTTTTCACGCCATAAAATTCCACGTGTGTCGATCCATGCTGTGGGAGCAAGGTTTAGAAACCAAATTACCCTGCTAACTGCAGAATGACTAATTATGGTCATTAAAACCCAAGTCCATGGTTCCAGTCTGTGTCCTCCCTGGATCCTGCACAGTAAAACCTGGGGCCTCACCTCTGGAGTACCCCGCGAGCTGGATAATGCACAGGACTAACGGGGACATGAGCTGGTATCGGTGCCAGCAGGGCAAAGCTGTTATGCTTGAAACCAAAAGGAGCAATGGGAAGCAGGGTGCCCATTTACCCCAGCAAGGACTCACCACTCCTGTGGCTCTCCCGTAGGATTTCAGCACCAGTGCCTGAGCACTGCCAAAATACATGTGTTCCAGAGTGTACAGCTGGGCAAATGGCCTCCACCTCTTAAATAGATCCTTGGGGATCAGGGCAGAGATTTGGCCAGCCAGCACTGGATGGAACACTGACTCCCCAGCGGTGGCAGGAAGGGCAAGGAGCAGGGACTAAACCCCCCAAACGCCCACCCCAGCACCACACCATGCTGTCCTGGGACCACTGCCAGCCACAAGTGCCTGGACTCTGCCCCACTGCCTGCTTGTCCCTGAGCCGGCTGCGGATGTCACCTGCAGCAGGTCCTTGCTGCGGTGTGGCCCCAACCACATGTGCCAGGACCCTGATGGGATGTTTGCCACCCTCTGCTCCCCATTTCCTGTCACGTCCATCCAGAATGGGTACACACATTCATCCCTGGCCCAAAGGAAATCATCTGCATTAAACTCAGGATGCAGCAACTTAAAAGCTGCCCCAGTGCCACTGTCCCCAGAAGCACTGGCTGCTAACTCCCCCCACACGTGTTCCCACACGTGGAGGGACTCCAGCCCAGAGTGGAGCACAGGGGGACCCAATTCCATCTCTCTAGAACACCCATGCAGCTGCTCTGCTCGAGGTGAGGGGGCACAAGTCCCAGGGAATGCTTCATCCTTCATGTGTGGTGTAAGTCCGGGAGAGAGAAGAAAAAGAAGGGGGAGGGGGGAGGAGAGGGAGAAGGAGAGGGAACAGAGCACAGGTTGTTGTCACCGTGTGAACCTGTTTATCACCAGGTTATTGTAGTGTGACCTTGACACGGATCACCGTCACACTACACCGTTGTGAGCCCGGGGCTACGGGCGACGTGGGTGGGCGAGCTCAGGCTCAGCCCCCCGTGGAGCCACAGCCACCGCGGTGCACAGGGGACAGCCCTGGAGGGACCGGGGGGCTCTCTCCCCAGACGCCTGTTGGTGATCCAAAGCACGATCCGTTTCGTGGGGGCCCGCCAAGCAGGATGGGGGTTTACGAGTCCCTTAGACACCTTCCCGAAAACAAGGGGTGGGAAGCTCCCCAAAATACACCCTTGGTGGGCACCTATTTGCCTCCCCCCTCAGCACCCAAGGGATGGAGGCTGCGGGCGGTCTGGGGCGCAGGTGTAGCCGAGGGTGTCGGGGGTGGTGCGCGGTACCTGCTCACCCCGAGAAGACAGGGCACTTACCCCGGG
>NW_008675138.1:0-1487 GCF_000695815.1 Acanthisitta chloris
GCTGCTGGCTTGGGTTAAACCACGACACTGTCCCTGTCCCTATGCATAGGAAGTCAAGTCATTGAGGGAAAACACCAGCCTGGTTAAGCAGAGAACTTAGGCTGGAATTGGGAAAAAAAGATAATCTTGCATCTCTGGAAGGAGGGTCAGGCAAGCTGGGAAGGCTATAAGGATACCAAGAGGTCATGTAGGGAGAGGACTAGAGGGAATGTTCATAAGCTGAGGCAGGGGAGATTCAGATTAGATGTTAGGAAAAAATGTATCCCTGTCAGGGTGTTCAGGCACTGGAATAGGTTGCCCAGGGAGGTGGTGGAGTCTCCATCCCTGGAAGTGTTTAAGAGGCATCTGGAGCTGATGTCGGAGGATATGGGTTAGGGGTTAGGGGTTTATAGCCTACTGGCAGGGTATAGGGAGGTTAATGGTTGGACTTGATGGTCTTAGAGGCCTCTTCCAGCCTTGATGATTCTACGATTCCATGAGCATCATTTTGAAATGGCAAAGCGAGGCAGAGTGTGCATGGCTGCTCACCCTCATGGAAGACAGGGTGTCTCCAACCATGCTGCAACACCTCCCTGCCCCAGCAGCCACAGCTTATACTGCAGCACAGAATCACAACAAGCAGTGAGAGGCAGTGTGGTTACAAACACGCAGGACGTCCAGTTCCCAAAGTGCTGGCTGGTGTCGAGGCGAGGATGATGAGAGTAGCCCATGGAAAGGGCATGCTGCAGCACATCCTGCACCCTCCTACCAAGTCCCACTTGGCACTGGCACAGGGAGCAGCACTCCTGACAGGCACAGCCAGCTCCCTGAGCTGTCTTCCCACCAGGTGAGTGAGGCCTGCAAGGCACTTCTTTGTGCCCCAAGGCATGGAGTGGCACAGCTCCCAAAACCCTGATGCAGGGATAAGTGGGGCATTGGCTCGGGTGTCACCAGTCTGTGGCATTACAGATAGACATAAGTATGCCACCACCATGATGACACTTCTCCCAGTGCCTGCAGCTAAAACAATCTCCAGCATGCAGATCAGTATGTACTTCATAAAATCATAGAATCGTAGAATTTTAAGGGTTCGAACAGACCTTATAGATCATCTAGTCCTAGCCCCAGCTGCCATGGTCAGGGACACCTCCCCACTAGACCAGGTTGCTCATTTCCCACAGGGGAAAACTGGCAGGGGCCATGACACTTCCACCACCCTCATTTTAAAAGCCAGTGATGAGGTGGGAGTGTTTGAGCTCAGGGCTCCCAGTAAGCTCTATTTATGGCTTTGATGCCAGACACAAGGTACAATTCCTATTACAGCTCTCATTTCTATGCCCCTTTGTGTCAATCCAACCTCACATCACAAGTATGTGAGTTGAACACCTCCAGTTGGTGCTGAGTCGCAGACAGCATCTCAGCAGTAACTGGATCCCAGCACCACTGGATACTGACAAAGCACAAAAGTCAGGACAAACTCCAGCACTGAAGCATTACACGCAGTTATT
>NW_008675138.1:1513-16058 GCF_000695815.1 Acanthisitta chloris
TGTAACACAGCATGGCATGGATATTTTGTAGGAAACGTCCTGGAGGGGAGAGCAGGACTATTTCTGGTGTGTGTGGATGGCATGGGCAGGAAAGGACACAAGAGGGAGAGAGGGAGGGAGGGAGGGAGGGAGAGAGGCAGGCACTGGTGGGTGGCCATGACCCACCTGCTTGGATCCCATACAGTCTCTGGTCCTGCCTCAGGATGGCTGCGCTGTGGCTCTGTGTGCTGTCTCCTGTGTGCAGGCTGAAAAAGCTCCTTTCAAGACAAAGGGCTTGCATTTAGGCAGGACTTGCACTTCTTTCTCCCAGCAAGCATCTGGTGTCAGGAAAAAATTCCTTTAAACTTCTTAATACTTTTTTTCACTTGAGCATACCTCAAGGGAAATTCTGAATACCTCCCTGTATGGCTTCATTAGTATTTATATCCGAGCTGCAGTGATAGAGCTGTGTGAATATTGATTAATATTCCTGGCAGATCTCAAATAAAAATAATTAAGTTTTCTGATCGAATGAACCTGCCTTTCCACATACACACACTGCCCCAAATAGTAATTCTCTATGCAGGGAAGCACCCAGTGCTTAATCTGTTCATTTCTTTCTCTTTTATAGTCTTTTTCTCCCCCCTCCCCGAGAGTGTTTTTGAAATTTTTAAAATGCAACCAAATTCTATTTCAAAAAATCATTCAAAAATGAAAACCAGGGCTTAAATACTGCTGCACCTAAGCATGGCAGTGTTTCTCAGCATCTTCTGCAAAAGCTACTGGCAAAAATGATACATTTTTTCTGGCCTGAAGTAGCACATAATCCATTATCTGAAGAAAATAATGTGTCCATTGCTACTTGAGATTGTTTTCTTAGTATGAAATTGTTCAGGTAACACTCATGAAAAATGCTGCCTTGATGTCCCTGGAAGCAGAAGAGCTTTGTTTGATCAATGCTTCACAGCGTGAAAAAAAATCAGCGCTGACTTTCCTCCCCTGTTGTTAATCCAGCTCCCTCGGAGGGCCTGGGAAGCAGCCGGGGTGAAGGGGAATTCTGTTTACATGACTCATCCATTCCTGGGTTGCTGCGGCGACAGCCAGCAAAGTGGTCGATCGGTGGCAATTGTCATGGGGAGTTGGTGATGAGGATGCTCAGACCATCAGCATATTTCACAAGAGCTATTCAAAGGCGCTTCCTCTTCAGGTAAATGGGACCATAAACTGTCTCTAAACCTGAAAAATTCCACCCGTATTTCTTATCAAACCCTTATCTCAACAACCTTCCACTGTGTCGTTTATTCAAAACTGGTTTTTTTACAGTATTTTTAGCAATGATGAGAGTAAATCAACCAAAGCACTAACCGAATAATATAGTAGGGCCGGGTAAGTGTCAGGGAGACACATATCAGGCAGAAAAAAACAAGTGTGCTTCTGAGTAGGAATATTTTAGAGTATTGTAGGAGAAGTCATTTTAAAATTATCCCATCTTCTAGTCAAGTCTTTCTGTAAGTTTTCCCCCTATGGCATATTGCATTCTCAGTGCTCCTCAAAGTTCATAAAGACAAAGAAAATAAACAATAACAATATGCCTCAAAACACAATATAAGTTCCCTAAACTTCTTCTGGGAGGCTTCCAACAGTCCCACAACACAGCTGGATTTATCCAATGCTCTATCTGAAGGGGCAAGTCTTATTGCCAGCCTGTCCCTTGAGCCAGGCCTTCACTAAGATGGTTAAAAACCATTATTTTTCTTTGGTTGGGTGGTTTGAAGTCCTTTACATATTGCTGAAGGAGCTCCCACTCATAACCTGACTGGTTGGTCATACCATGCCCATTGCTGCCAGTGGTGGGAGGGTAAGAAACCAGCAGTTTATGAGAACAGGTTTAACTCCAGCTAGCAACCAAACGCCGTGCAGCCACTCGTTCACTCCCCACAGCAGGATCACGGAGAGAATCAGAAGGGAAAAAGCTGGATGTATGCATAACAGTTACATGGGAAGACAAACGCCATCACTCCAAACGTCCCTGCTTCCTCCTTCCTCCCACTTTATATACTGAGCATGATGTCGTATGGTGTGCAATATCCCTTTGGTCAGTTCGGGTCACCTGTCCCAGCTGTGTCTCCTCCCAAGCTCCCATGCAACCTCAACTTCCCTGCCAGTGTGGCAGTACAGAAAGCAGCAAAGGCCTTGGCTCTGTGTAAGCTCTGCTTAGCATAGCAATAACCACCTCTATATTATCACAAATCCAAAACAAATCCAAACCTTAGCCCCACTCTACCACAGCCAAAACCAAGACACAAGTGCATGGTGAGGATGTAATCGCTGTCTTGGAAGACAAAGCCTCTTTCACAAACCAGTTTCCCAAATCTATGCGACAGACACGGACATCTCAACATTTTCCAGCGCACAGTGTGGTGTGGAGTCTGGGACCTCCCCCACCCAAATCCAAAACAAATCCAAACCTTAGCCCCACTCTACCACAGCCAAAACCAAGACACAAGTGCATGGTGAGGATGTAATCGCTGTCTTGGAAGACAAAGCCTCTTTCACAAACCAGTTTCCCAAATCTATGCGACAGACACGGACATCTCAACATTTTCCAGCGCACAGTGTGGTGTGGAGTCTGGGACCTCCCCCACCCCAGGTCACAGCAGGCAGTATGGGCCACCATGCCACACATGGCCTGGGGTGGGGGTGGCTGCTGGGCTGAATGGGGGCTATAAATGGACAATTAGCATCCATATGCTGGATGGCCCTACTCTGATTGCTATGCATGCACTCAGCATGCAAATCTGCTTCATTTCCCTCTGAAAGCTTGCATTGCAATTGAAAAAAAAGCCCAGCCAAAAACCAAACATTAAAAGCAAGGAGGTTTTAAGAACAATTTTGTAGTTCAGCAAACTTCGGCCAGGCCCACTTGTGCTAGGTTCTGTACAAATGCAAAGGCAGTTCTCGAATAATATGGCCCCATAGGATCCTCTTTTGTCCAAGGCATAAAGAGGCAGCTCCAAAAGGCTGGTAATCTTTTTCCCGTGGTGCTTTCCAGGTCTGAAATAAATGGGGTGTGGTAAATCTATGCTGACGTAAATGAGAGAAGGTGTTTTGAAGAACCCAGGACAGGGAGAACAAATTTAAACCAAGCAGATTGGTGTATTACACAAGAAAAGCCTACTCTAATTTCTGTTTCTTATTTTTGTGACTGCAGAAATTCCCCTCATTTTAAGTTATAGAAAGGAGGCCAGGAGGCCAGAGTCAGCATGCTTTGCCTCTGTGAACCTGCAGTAACCAAACTGACAACATGACCATGACCCAACCATCCTGAAGCTTAGGATCTGGAGCTCCAGCTGGATCAACATCTGGCCCATTTCTGAGACAAGATGAACCCAAACCTCACAGCCACATGCAACTGTATCTGGGTCAGCTGGGAGTGGGACCCTGTGCCAAATCACCAGTGGCACCGTTTCTCTTTTCCAGTCAGTGACAATGTCTTGCTTTGGGCTTTTTTTTTTCCCCTCTCTCAGAACTACAGAAAGCTGTGGAACAGACTTGTTGGACTTGCTGAGGACAAAAACATCCTTTGCTTGTTGCATTTGTTTGCTAAATAGCATGATAGCCTGTCAGAAACATCCTGAAACATTGTTTGGGCTTGATTTTTATATTCCTTTTCCTCTAGCAAAGTGCCTGCAAGTTCAGTACAAACAGATCAACAGAGTCAAGCACAGCTTGTAGCCTAGCTACATACTTGAGTCTTTGCTCTGAACTACTGAGGTTTTGGATGATGTAAATTTGGTCTCTGGAGGGTTGCTGTTGTCATCAGATAGTGCGGTCGATAAGGCACATGTTATGATGGGGCGTGCTGTTGGGTTTAATCAGAGTAGCGTGCACGAAGCAGCAGAGACAGGGGTGTATTTCCTGGTACAGTGCCTTGATAAGGCTCTCGCTGCTTCATAGGTATTTCCACCACACTGTCCTCTCTGCTCAGCACGCTACAGTTTGCTGACAATCCGAAAGTACAAACAGTGCTAAGGTGCAAAAACCCAATTCCTCCATCAAAAACATGTTTGTTTGGTACTCGTTTCTTTTCCTGATCTCAATTTCACTTTCTTCTTTTCTTTTTTTTAAATTTGATTTAACCCTTTACAAGGCAGAACCCAAACCAGCTGTTGAGAGCTGGACAAAATACAGCCAGTTTCTGGAGCAGGTTTCTTCCCAGTCCTTCATTCCCCACTGCATTTGGGAAGCCTCTGAAATCTAGCACAACCTGTGAGTTAGGGGCCCTTGACCGGATTTGAAGGCTCCAGACCCCACCAGCACTTGTTTCCACACTGCTCAGATGCTTCCTCTTGACTTGTGGTTTCTTCCTCTCTTTCTGGTTTACTTCATATTGAACATTATGATTTGTTTTACTAGCAGACCAAATGATAGCAGTTCCCGGGCCAGTCCTGTGTGTCAGAGAGCACTGAAAAGGAGTTGGTACATTGCCTTTCCCTGGAGCTGGACTGGATTTTGCTTTCTCAGCATCCACATTTCTTGCCCACTTTTTGTATTTCACTTAGATGGAGCAGAGGAACAGGGTGGATCCCTGACCACCCCTCACTGCCACCTGTGGGAAGAAGTCATAGCAGTCCTAGTCCTACCAGCGGGAGCAGACAGAACAGACGTGCAAAAATTGAAGTAATCCACACTTCTGCCAGCACTGGCCTTGTCACATTTAATCTCAATGTACCAGAATCTACCAGAAAAGGGGGAATAATGTATATTTTCAAAATCCTAGTTATACAAATGATCAGCCTGAACCCCACTGTCTACCAGTTTTCAATGAAGAAAGAGCCCATATCACTACCTCAACTTGCTGACAGAAATAAAGTGCAAGTACCAGTGCTGGAACAGTATCTATCTGATATTGCTGGTTGTCCAGCTCATCTGCTCCTTATAGGTATTTAGATTCATATTGTGTGTTTAGCAACTAAAATAAGATTTTATTGCTTTATTTTTCCCTTTGGATACACTAGACAGCTATTCTGTCCTCTTTCTTTACCACAATCGAAAACCAGATTCTCATTGCTGAAATTCTAACACAAGTTAAGAGTGATTCCTAAAACCAGTCAGCCTGCCTTTCAGCTTCCAGATGAGACAGATGTTAAGAGAATATAAGATATGATATTTTACAGAGGTGATCCAACATCCCTGACTGAGGATCATCACTGCTTTGTCAAGGAGCCTCCTTTTCAGGGCAGAACTTGACTCTAAAATGTTGGTGATGTGGTGGCCACTGCTGAGGGATGCTCGGTGATTTAGTTGATTTAAATAACTTGACAGACTTATTCAGAATGGTGAAGCAGCACATGGTGGAATGCTTGCTCTGCTTTTGTATACCAACCAACACTAGGAAACCAGGCAGGCTGGCTGCTGACACAAAAGGGAGATGGAACATTTGTGATGAACAAGAAGAGACTGGTTCTCTTCCCAATGCATGTTTGCCTGTTGGAAATGAGCTGATCAGGGAGGCCACAGGGCCAAACTCTACAGCTGCATTTTTTTAAAGCTGGATAATTTTATGACCACTGTTAAGTGCTGTAATTTATGTAAACCAAGATAATGGTAAATGGAAACAAATCAACTCATGTTTCAAGGCTTGTGTTCCCTGGGGATGGGGAATAGTGTCTCTCCTTCAGGAAGGAAAACTCGAGGGCAGGAGCGTGGCTTCCTCTGAGCTCACTGGCAGAGGCCCCAGGCTGCCCCAGCCTGACAGTGGGGTGACTGGGTGAATCCTGGGTGCCATGAAGCACGGAGCTAATATCAGAGCTAGATACTATGTATGTACACATATTCATACACGCAACCCAGTGGGGATAAATTCTGAAGAACCAGGTACCCACCACCATCAGGCTGTGTGAAGAGAGCCAGGACACCCCACAGTAATGGGGCAAGGCCCTGGTTGGCAGCACAAGGCCATGACGAGAGGTCAGACTGTGATGCCCATTGTATTCCTAGCAGAACCAATATAATTTGATATAGTGCTTTTCTCCTGTCCTCATTAGGCCAGAAAGGTTCAATTTACCCCCTCAAGAACCAAAGGCACTAAGTGCAGAACCAGGCTGAAAATGAAAGTCTGGGGTGGGTTTAGGACATCCTAATATTTTTTAGCAGGCATGGAAAGAGAAGAGTGGAAAGGCTTGGAAATTCATCTTTCTTGGGAACAGGCTGAAGAAGAGAACAGCTGTCAGGAAAGCTGAAAGGTGAAACCACATGTGCCATTTTGCAGGGGCTTTATCTGGAAGTTGGGCTCCAGTCTCCGCCACCAAAGATGATGGGATGCAAAGTTAATGACCATAAACCTCTGTAGGAGACATTCAGGTTCAGTACAAGGTTACATATACAGAGGTTAAAATTGCCTGAGTGTTGAAACTCCCTGACAAGGGAACGCTGTGGACACATTGGTGGTGCTGGAGACATTCAAGGCTATTAGTAAACAACTCTCTGTGCCTGAGAGATGGTTTGGGGACAATGAGATCAGTTCGGCCATAGTTAACACAAAAAGTCTGGATGACTCACTAGAAGTCTCTGCCAACCTGGATGATACAGTGATAACCCCACAGGCTGCCTGTCTCCAGTCTCCATCACAGGGCGGCTGGTCTCCCCAGCTGCCTGCGCTCAACTTCTTGCAAACTGCTCGTTTTTGAAACAAACTTTTAAATGTTTTGAAAACATCTCCAGTTCTGTTTTCATCCACATTGAAAGTGTTTTTCTCATCAGAAAAGTGCTGGAAAAAGGAAAATATCTTGGTCAGCAGATTCAATCTATGAATCCAAAGCCACATTACCTAAACTGAAGAGGAAATTGATTTTCTGCAGCTTCCCCTAGCTATTTTGGCTGGGCACCCTCAAGAGATGGCAAATTAGGTTTTTCTTGGCTTTTCAATCTCATGATAAATTTGTAAGTCTAATAATGGGGAAAACGGGGTTGTTTGTAAACACAGCAAGGAAAATCTGAGTCTGCGAGAAAATAAACAGGGAACCTCTTTGCATGCTTTCAGCACCATCCTTTTTCCAAGCAAAAGTGCACCTTTTGCATTCTGCTGTGGGCCTTGAACAAAAGCTTTCCTCATTTCTTGTGACTATAACTTCTTAGTAAACCAGTATTTTGCTGGTGTCCAAAAGCCCTAGCAGTATCTCCAGAGCGGTGAAACACAGTGTATTCTCTCCATGTAGCTGTAATCAAGGTAAATCACAAAGCCTCACACATGACTCTTCGAGAAATCTATAACAAACACGGCAAGAGCTTCAAGAGCTTCATTGGCGTTTGCTCCATGTTGCTTAATGTCTCCTTAGGGGCCGTGGCTACCCTACCAAACAACATTTCTATGGCTTGCATGGCTACATCCTTTTCCTGTGAATCAACGTTGGCATCTGCTCATCCAGAGTATTCGGGAGAAATATTTGCTGTTGCCTGGAGACTAAGACAGGAGAAAAAGTATCAGGAGTTCTGAATTATTTTTGCAGCTCTTTCTCTGATACCGTGCCACTGCCGGACAATTCCCTTCACTTGGCAGTTGTATATCTAATAGGGTTTTAAAACCTGTGGAATAGGTACAGTTGTATTTGCCAAGTGCCCAAATTACCCGTAAAGTCCTCTCAGGCCCATGTGTGAAAGGCATCATGTAAAAATACAAAATACATCTACATAGGCCAAGCAGTCTTCATCCGTCTTTGTCAGCATCGTTATTGCTTGCACTTTCTGTCTTCTCTGGGGGGGAGATAAACCCTGCAGAGACAGCAGGACTCCATTGAAAAATATCTGACTGGCTCATTTGCCAAGCAGGTCTGGTACTGCAAACATACCATACCTACGGCTTTGCCTCCACCCGGCTGGTGTGGTGGGACTTTAAATACACAGAGAAATGCTGAACCCTGAAAAGTTTCCACCAACTCCAGTCGTTCAAACTTTTCACATCCCAACAACAACCGCTGACACATGTGGGAGATGAGAAAACTTCCTTCCACCCAGAGGTGCAAGAAAACTCTGGAGCTGGCAGTCACGTGCTCCACACAGCCTTACAACCCGCAGGATCCTGCATGGAAAAAATTCACTTCCATGTGTTGACTAAGTTAATGTGGTGGGGATAGTGGGCGGACATAAAATGAAACTATGAAAAGAGATTAATTTGCAGCTGGAGCCCAAGCAGGGATAACTCCAGCCCTCTGTTTGCTCAGAAAACGGCAGCTTTGACCAAAACCCAGTCAAAAAGAAGAGGTTAAGGCAGTGGTAACAAAAAAAAAAATCAAAACCGGGGGGGGAAAAACATAGCAAAAATGAAACAAAGCCTCTCTGGAAATTAATATGTGGAATTCAAAACATTTGCAGTATAATAAACCCAGGCGAACCCATAAAGCTGCACCAGCCAAAAGGAGCTCTGTTCTGCCTACGAGGAAACCCGAACCGGCGTCACGCCTGGCAGCAGCCGCCCCACAGCCCCACAGCTTCCTCCCCGCCTCACTGCAGAGGTGTCTTGCTCGCTGCCCTCGGCTATGTTTAACGTGGTGTCTGTTTCCACTCTAACCCCTTCAGTTTGGAGGAGGAGGATATAAATCAGCTGTGGAGCTGCCCACAGGGCTTAGTCACAGCAGGTATTGGTTTAGGGTGTCTTAGAGGAACTTTTTTTTGGTTTTTTTGGTTTTTTTTTTTTTTTGTTTTTTTGTAGCTCAACATTGTAATTGAATCTGAGAAGCATCAGCTTTGTGAGGACCAGGCATTGCTCAATGGGCCAAGAGTCTCCAAACAAAGGACATTTTACATCATCAGGCAGAATCACTTCTAATATTTTGGGATGAACTCAATCTTGAGGGCAAGAGCAGTTCCCGGTAGACGCTTGAAGCATCCCCACCGAGCCAGTCTCACCATCTGTTCTGGCATTCCCAGCCCAAGACACCTTCTGTGACATGTGTCACCCCTTCCTCCCAGTTGAACTCCTTCCGGACACTGGTTTTGTTGTTTTCCTCCTGGTTCATACCCCTCAAACTGCTTCTGCTATGGGCTCCTCCTGACCTTTCTTCTGTGGGGCCCAGGTGAGGAAGGCACCATTCTTCACTCTTAATATTTTTGCCCATTTTCACTTCACTCACCATACTTTTTCTTGTCACCAGAGCATCTGGTCAGTCAGCACACCATCTCCCTGTAGCCCAACTGCCTCACCAGCCCCAATGTGAGGTACAAGACCCCACATCTTGATGCTTGCCTGTTGTTACATAGGGCATGAGGAGCCTCCATGAAGCACAAGTCCCTTTCTCCCTCCCAGGCAGATACTGTGCTTTTGTGTCAGTGTCACCCCAGATATGTCTTCAGCCTCCAGCCCCAGCAACACCTTCAGCACTGAAGCCAGGAGCCTCTTTGTACACACACTGACCACAACACCTTCTCCCAAAGCCTCTTTCTCCAGACTCAAGCACGTGCTAACTTTCTCCAAGACTGACCACACAAATTGTGGCAATTCCCAAGTGTAAAGGTCATGATGTAGGTTTTGAATGTCTTACTGCATCTTAATACTCATTCATGTCCTTGGGCATAGTCATCATATAGTATCCATCAGACTACATTATTCAGACCTTCTCCTCACTTTGATGCTCCTGAGCCCACTGGAGAGCCCCAGTTCATTAGCTTTTATGCACTAACACGGTTAGTCTTCAGACTCAAGACAGAATGGTTCTTTCTCATCCATGCTATTCTCATGCTGTGTGAACTCTATATCTGACTCTTGCCTGGCTCCCAATCCCCAACAGTGACCCCATCATTTCCCACCCCATTGCCACCCCCCTCTGCTCTGTGAGGCCTGGCAGACCCCATTCTTCCCTGTGTGATTTCTAACAGAGGCTAAAAGTCCTGTCCACAGACCATTGCCCTCCCTGCATAGGAACCATACAGAATGAAAATACCTTCTCCAGGTGTATTTCTGCTGTTCTCTGCTTCTCCAAGTTCTTTCCCTCTCTGCCTCCCGATTTCATGATGAGACGAATTCTGCCAGGACCAGGAACGTGGAACATTTCAGGGTTCTTTTTAAATGGTGTTTTTTGTTGCTTGCAATCTGGCATACCATGTCTATGTACAAGTGATGCTAAACAAAGGTTGGCCTAAACTAGACAGTAAAGTTCCCCACTGCCTTTGAAAACAAAACCATTAGCAACAACAAAGAAACCCTACTCAACATTTCAGCCCTCACCTATGGAGAAGTTTGGGAAATGAGATGCCCTCTGCTTCTACAGCCTGATTGCAGAACTGAGGGTGTTTTTGTACAAAAGCCACATCTAGGCTATCGTAAAGGCATAGTCAATAGCGTTGCTGGGACACCTACAGCTGTTGTAGGAATCAGGAAGGAGGGAGGCAGCTACCAGGGTGGAATCTGGGCCACCTGGAGCTCTGCAGATCAAAGTCATCACATTCCTCCGTACCAAGAGGCAACTGGCACAGATGGCCATACACACTGGCTCTAATTTCCAAGACATGTTGAAGGTGGATAGCACTAGAGTGACCTGACTTCAAACAGGTAATGCCTGCAGCCCAGAGGTAGAGACCAAGTCTCTCAGAAAGAGCCCACAAGCATCCATGACTATAACGAAATGTGTGTGAAGAGCGGCACGAGCCACCATAGGGTGTCCCCCTGCCTCATGGTAAGGACTCTAAGTGCAACCTGTACAGTGCACTGAGGCACACTTTGCCATGCCACCTTACAGGGGATAACAGGTGTCTGGTTCTTGTGGGTGCTTCTCTGCCCTGCCACACCAGGCATGTCAGGAGCAACTGCACCAATGCACAGGCCAGTCCTTTCTTCCTGGCCACTCTTGAGAGTCCTGTGCACTAATCAGTAAGTCCATAGGGAGCCCTCAAGTCAGAGGAATGTGTGTCTCAAAACTGCCATGACAGGAAAGGCTATTTCTACCTTTCTGAGCCTTGGCTAGCCTATTACCAGCTATGGTGAGCTGCTTAGGGGACACAGGTGTTAACCCTGAGAAACAAGCATGGACAACCCATCCATGGTAAATGTAAGGAAGAAGTCTCTCCAGAACAGCTGCTGCCATATACCCAAGCTACAATGAATCCTAATGGTATCAGATCAGGCAAATCCCTGAGTTGCTGGAGGCTCTTGCATCCTCTTCTCTGTCCCCTGTATGACCTAGCTCACAGTTAGTTTCAAAAAGCAAGATAGAGTGACAGAGCATTTATCATTACTAAACTCACAGAAGAAAAATGGTGCTGGCTTCCCAGAACCAGTAGAAGGACAAGGGAAGTACCCAAGTACCATGAATGAAGACCTACCTTTAGCACAGCTTTCCAGCTATTTGTCATACCAATAGCAACTGATACAGCTATTTTCTTCATCAACTAACTGGTCAAAGGCTATTTGTCTGATGACCTGCACAGAAAGTCCAGAGAGGAAGCGAGCAGTTTCAAGCTCCACATGCCAGCTCTGCAATAGGCCAGGGATCCTCTCCAGATCAGATACGTCTCACTCTTCAGGGGCCAACGGCTCAGCTTCCAGCAGGGAGGAAGGAGGCACACCTGGGTGCTTGCTGCAACCTGGCAGGAGTCTCTCAAGCAGCTCAAGTCTACCAGGCAGAAGCCCACCCCTCACGTGGGGCCCATCGCCTTTATGCCCAGGGGCAGGGCTGTGGTCAGTGGTACTGCCACCAAGCAGCACCAGGGCCGTGCCCAAGGCTCTTCTCTCAGGGATCAGCACACAGACCACACTACATACTAGTTACATCAGTATTTGCTAAGCAAGCTCCCCATACAGCTTTTGCAGCGTTCAAAGGAACCAGCTTCTACCAGCCACACTCTTCTTCCTCCATCTTTCCCCCACCCAAATCACCTTTAGTGCCAGACCACACAAGAAAGTGTGTTGCACAAAGCCAACAGCAGCCAAGGTACATCGGGGTAAGCCTTGAGGTATCCTGCAGCTTTTGTTTGGCAGGAACTTCTCCAACATTAGGAAATGTCTCTCCTGAACATTGGGGCATGTTAAGACAACTGACAACAGTTCAGCAGCAACATTCCAGCCTCAATTAGGAAGAAAAAGCTTGCTCCACAGAACTCAAAAGTGAAAATGCAAAACACCAGCAGTGCTAGCATGGAAGTGTTCCTAAACAAAACAAATGGCTTCAGAAGTTTGCTGATACTTCAAGGCCTTAAATGCAGGGCAATACATGAGTACATTGGGACTTTGCTGGGGGTTCGTGTTTCTGTCCCGTGAAAACAACCCCTCTGTGCAAGCAGACCAGTGCCACTAACAAGCCAGGACTGAGATTTGGGATATCTGTAACACCTCAACATCCCACTTTACCCTCGCTCAAAACACACCCAAGCTCTCCTCAAGGGGGAAGGAGCTGTGCAGAACACAAGGCACACGAGGAACCAAAGCCAATCCAAGGTTTAAGCCACGCTCACCAGAAAGAAGTTTGCAGGAACAGACTAAGTGACTCAAGATGGGAAGAGGACTCCGTAAGAGACAGAGGTTAGAGGCCACTGGGGTAGGTCACATCAGGTACTTGCTGCCATGGATCTGTGCACCCACACAGTTGCTGGGCCGACCCACTGATCAGTGAGGATGCCCGAGCACATGGTGGGCACCTGAAGGGTCAAAGAGGAAGCACCTGGATTTGTGGGGTTGTCTGAAACCAGCCCCTCAATTTTTGCAAGTAAAACGAGCTCCACTGTCAGTTTCTTGAAAAAACTTGGGGTTTATTGATTTAAACTGCAAACAGTCATTACAAAAGAGATTCTCTTTTAAATAAACTCACACAAAGAGGAAGAAAGAGCAACGTAGCGAACAGTAATGGGGAAAAAAATTACATTCATTATTCTCTTTGTGCCAGTCCCATTCACCTTGGCAAGGAAAACTCCAAACTTGGAATACAGAAATGCAAAGACACTGTATTTGGAATGTCTTCAGATAGGCACTTGAGCCCAAGGCTTTTCTCCTTGAAGAATCTATACAATAAAAGGAAGAAAAACGTCTTCCTTCCACGCTGTCTCACAACAGAGCTCAGGTATGTACATTCTAAAGCCCAGGTAGGCATGACCTGGGGGAGGGGAAAAGAAGGAGAAGAGAAAAGGCAAAGAAGCACATTAACTCCATTTGCAGTCCAACACAAAAAAAAAGGGGAGGGAATTCTAAAATAAATAATCCAAACACAGTTTTTGCATTTTTTTAAATTAATTTTTCATTTTTTAAAATAAAATAACCAAAAAAGTGTAAAGTTACAAAAAATGTCATTGTAGTATAATATATTAAACTGTGGGGAAAAAAAGGAAAAAAGACACTTCACAATCTTAAGATTAATATGGAAGATCATAATTTAAACATAAAAGAATATATTCTATGGATTCATCATCCCGATAAATATGAACAAAATTAACAAAAAAGCATAGGTTCGGCAATAAATACGTTTTGATAAGTTAAATAAGCTTTTTATATTGTTGTGCAGTGACAAGCAAAATTTGCTCTCCAATTTCTGAAAAGTTATACAAAATTAAAAACCCAGAAAAAAAATAATAAAAAGCTTGGCGTGAGTGCTCTAAGATAGATCTAAAGTACTCTAGAGCAAAACCATTAAAGCTATGTCTACTGGAACTTTGTTTATACGAACTTGTGTATGTGTGGAATGACTTCTGTTGGCCCCACCCCCTCTATTTCTTTATTTGTTTTAAAGATGTCACATGTATACACGGGGAACTTTTAGCACCAAAATCAAGTCTCTCATAGTCCATCTGGTTTTTGCCTTTTTTTTTTTTCGTGTTTTGTTTTCTTCCTCCCAGTCGAAGTTCCACTCATGTCACAATCTTTGTCTGTCCTCAGCTTTTCTTCACGCAGACCTGAGCGGATCCAGGCAAGATTTAGTCTTTAAGGGGTGGGGAGAAAGGAGTGGATGTTAACGCTTGCCCACATGCCTGCAGCCTAGCAGAAACTGGCCAGTCGAGAAGGGACTGGGAGAGGGCGATGCAGTACGTGGCCAGTGGAGGGAGCTGGATTCGGACATTTCCTGCACATCTGGAAGTGCACAGAGCTGCTGGTGCCCTCTGCAGCTGGAGAGGTAATACAGTCACAGTGAAAGTGTTAAAAGGCACTAATTCTGTAAACGTTATTGCTTTACATCGTAATTTGGCACTTAAGGTTTAAGCCAGTGGGTATACAGCAGGCAGGTGGACACGTTAACATCCAGCTCGACTACTGGGGACGGGGCGGGGGGAGTTCAGCTCAACATTGTAATAGAGGTGGGGAGGAGCGAGAGGAAACCCCAGATTAGTCATCGGAGATGGAGAGTCTGCTGAAAATGGGAAGACGTCTTGAGGTGTCCAGGATAGGTGAATCTGAGCCGCTGTGGCTGCTGCTGGAGCTGCTCAGATAACCCTCCTGGTCAGAGAGGGAGTCCTGAGGACTGGGCGGCGAGTCAAACATGTTGGGGGACTCGGACATGGGCCTGAACAAGAAGGTGGTGGGGGAGGTCCCGCTGGGCACCTGCACCCCCATGCTGGGGGCGAAGAGACTGACCAGCTCCTGGCTGGAGAAGGT